>NC_079335.1:20137630-20252844 GCF_029582105.1 Oenanthe melanoleuca
GGGTGCAGGCAGCTGCACAGCAATTCCTTTCATCCTGGCATGCCTGGAATAACCCACTAAGAAGTTTCAGCAAGTCTCAAGATAACAGTTGGTGAGATTCTGCTCCTGCACAACTGGAAAATTTCATATGAAAGCAACCCTGGGGCCTGTCAAAACTAACTTTCTTAAATCTCTGAGTCTCATTAAAACAAGGAATGTCATCTGAATCCACCTCTGTGTTATTTGTCAGATTTTAGGATATGGAATGCTCCAGACTCTGTTGCTCATCCAACACAAAAATGCTGCCTCAGTGGGGTGCAGTTTGGAAACTGAAATTGTTTTTTTTAAAGCAGCTGTCCATTCTTGGGTTTGAATAATTGCAAATCTGATAAAACTCAGCTCTTGTCTCATACCAGGACAGACTTGCACTGTGGTTTTTAACTTGGTTTTAGCAGCAGACCAATGTGCTAAGTGCATGCATTGCTGGCCACTTAATTCACTTTCTCTCCCTTTCATTCTCACTCCATCTCTGTCTGTGCCAGTCTGTCTCAATTAATGATACAGCTGACCAAATATTACTAAGTAAATGTATATTTGAAAGTGGGTTTACATTTTAAAGATAAGGATTTTTTCTAGTAATCCCATAGTGGTCAAACCAGTGTAAGTAACAAATAGGACCACACTTACATTCAATAATATTCTCTGGGGAAAAAAAAAGCTTCTAGTCTTAAAAAAATCCTGTGCACAGGACTTTCTTTAAAAAAGCAGAACAATCCTTGATATCTTCTGATTTGGTTTAAGGAAAAGATTGTTAATATATTGATTGCTAACTTAATGATAAATTAAATTATAGTACATCTCTGTAAATTTGTGTAATAATTATGGGTTTTTTTCCACACCAATAATTTCCATCAAGGATATGTACTTTTTAGAGTTTTGGGTTTGGTGGTTTGGGGTTTTATTTCTTTAAGAAAAGACATTACTACCCTAACATCTGCCTTCTGTTGCTGGTACGAAGATATTAAGTATCTAGTAAGTATCATTTAACTAGGAAATAAGTTAGCAAAGGCTATCCAAGGGGAAATCATCAGTTACATAGGGAGCAGAACATCAGAGAAGTTTCTTGTTTAACCAGAGTAACCAAAAGCAAAAAGAACAATTTTTAGTTTAAATTTTAAGTTAAAGTCTGGAAAGCTACAGAAACTACTCAGTATTTTGAATCTTCATTCAGGAATCCTCTTGCTTGTTTTTGTAGCTACTATTGCCACATACCACATTTAGTGTATTACTAACTTATTAATAATTTACACTTTCTTTTCCACAATCCCATTCCCTCTAGTGACAGAGTTTTTAATCTCATCAGAAATAATCTCATCTGGGGCCAGTATGGCTGGCTTTGGTTTTTATTACTTAGTTCTGTGTGTATTTAGCTGAAGTTAAATTTACTGGAAGTTTACCCTGTAAATTATGTAGATCCATAATAGCAGCCTCTGCCTTTGGAGGGTGCTCACTGGGGTTTGTGTGTTTTGTGGTACACAGCATGAATTTAATGGAACACTGAGTTAACTCTACCACCCAGGGTCCAAAACATATTGTGAAGACATATGAAAATATCATAAAAGAGAGAAAGCTGTGCATGTACTAGCCTGGATTGGTGTAGAACAGCTTACTGTGTCTCAGGATAAGTGCAAAGACAGGCTGGGAGCCTGGGCACAATCACTCACTGTGTTAGCTGGAGTTCTGCACATTTACACCACAGCTCAGCTCATAGTGACTTGTTTGTGTTCAGATACCTTGAAACCATCATCCAAGCCAGTGAAAACACTACAGTTCTTCAGAGACAAATACCAGCTGTGTAACTTGCTGGCTTGCAGCAAATCTCACACACCATCTTGCAGTTGGGCAAGCCCAAGTGCTCCCCTCACTGCAGGTGTCCTCCCCTGGTATCTGCAGCAACAGCCACAGCAAGAGCTGCCCATCCAGGAGATGCCTGGGGGAAATCTTGCAGCCTGTTCAGAAAAGAAGATGAGATTTAATCCTAAATAGCTGAAATAAATTCCTTATCTCAGATTTAATGTGGTTTTTTTTCTTTTAATTTCTGGGAAGAGTGGAGATTTTTGCATGTTGTACATGCTTTTCTTGGGATCTTTATTTCATTAATGTAAAATTGATTTTGTAATACAAACATGATTATTGTTTCTCTTTAGAATGTGTACAATTTTTGAAAATATTTAGTATGTCACTTACAGCATTTAGAAGAAAATACTTAAAACACTGAAGATTATGGTCTGTTGGCATGATCAGTCACTTGTCTAACAGCTGTGAAATCATTGTTTCACTTTACCAGCTCACTTTTTGAAAAACCTGCCTTATTTCTGTATCTTCTGAACTGTTTAATATATCTAGCTTTTAACCAACACCAAAGTGATTCTATGTATCTGAAAGGCTAAATCCAGGAGAATTATTTTATTGGAGCAATGAAATTAAGTGTTGTAACTGTAAAATTATTTCATGTCTGCATCTTAGTAATGAAGACCAGTGAAATCCAGTCTATCAAGAAGCAAGAGTGGGAAGAGAGCTTAGACAGTCTGGTTTTGTTCAGTTATTTATAATGAGGTATTTAACACTTACCACATTGTCTAGGTCACAAGTCACCAGGAGTTTGTTGAGAGACAAGACTGTAATAGCAGAGCATCCTATTCAGCATTTAGCTTTACAGGAGTGAATTTTATGTATGTTTTCTGAAGGCTAAAGCCAGCACCTGATTTTACTTTCTTAGAACTTTATCTATAAAGCCTTCTAAAAAATTGTGTATCACAACACCATGTAAAATACCTGAAACAGATTAATGTTCAATAAAATAACCTAGATTTTGTTTTGTAAAAGGTCTTATTTATTTGATACAAAATGTTACAGTTAATTCTAAAAACAGTGGTGGTATTACATCAAAAAAGAAATGTAAAATGTTAATGAACTTGGTTTTGATACTTGTATTCTAAAACGATTATTATAAAAAGCCTCTGCCATGTGCAAAACAAGACAGGCTACAGATGCAAGGCTTTGGTGCCTTTCAGTCCAGAACTTGCATCCAACTCTATTGAAATAAATTCTGAAAAAAATAATACAATTTTTTTTTTAAAAAAAAGGTATTATAAAAAGGGAGGGAAGTTATTTTGGCAGTTCTTCAATGATGATTCGGGAGACTGAATTCCATCCAGTAGAAGCATCTCCCCGTGGATAGTCTGAGCATGTCCCAACCCAGATGGCAATATCCACCAAGCCAGCGTTGATCCCTTCACACAGACCTTCCACTGGTTAAAGACAAAAATCAGATTACCTCAGCAGACACAATCCCTTTGTGTTTCAAACTGAAGGTGGGCACAAGCATTTAAGAACAGCAGTTTCTTGCAAGCTTGTGCTATTTAGTTAAATGTGAACAGTTTTAGAATTTTAGAACAATTTCAGAAATAAAAACTATTATGTAGAGATGTGGCAACATCAGTTACAGCCAAGCAGTGACTCTGTCTATGCTGCTGTTTGACATTCATTGCAGTACCTGAAGCAGATCACAATCCACAGGATGGCTAAATGGGATGTATACCTGCTGCTTTAGATGCCTAAATTTACACACTGGGAGCTGAAATATGGCTTTGTACCCCTCCAGATATTTTTCTAGCAGTGGTGGGAGAGGGAGGGGGCACAGCCATGCCTGGTTTACAGCTAAGCCCTGTAAAGGTGATTGCCACCCTGTAAGCTTTTCCACTCCTTAGTCACTGCTTCTGTATAAATTTCCACTCCTGCTGCTTCACTACCACCACTAGTTGGAGACGGGGTAATGAAGACCAGTCAGCATTGCCCCTGTGCTGAAAAAAATCATGTAATAGCTCCAGACATGATTTCATGCAGTCATACAGTATAGGGAGGAAAATGGAGAAAGGGCACAGAGTTTACATTCCCTTTTCTTAGTGTCACATCCTCTTATGTTGAATTAATTCACTAATTTGCCTCTGCTAAGCAAATTAAATATTGCTCCCAGATATTTCACTTTGGAGGTACTTTTGTGCCCCCCACCTGAAATCAGAGCAGAAATTGCAAGAGGTATGTCTCATTTTTTGCACAGATAACATGCAAATATCACTATTTTGAGCTAGGATGACACTGTCTACTTGGCAGTAAGGCTGCTTCTCCATAGGCTAACACAGCACAGAATGTCTCTGTAATCATGTTGTGGCAGAAATCTCTTCCATTTCTAAATCTCAGGATATAAGTAACACCACTTAATAAATAATTATAGTACTGTATCTTTTGTTGCAATATAGGATGTGGTCAGGAATGTGTATTCCATCACCATCTGTTGAAGCTGGGTGGGGCAATGATTCCTTATCTCCATGGCACATATTATCTGCTAATGGGCCATCTTTAAACCAGCTGGGACAATCATCTTTATCTTTTCCACAGCCCATCCTCCCTCCAGGAAGATATCATCTGCTGCTGGGCCACTGAGTCCCACTGTATGACTGATAAAATTACATCACCCCTCTAGGAGATGCTCCAGCCAGTGGGAGGAGCCAAGCCTTTCCTACCTAGATAAAAAAACTAGAGATTTTGGACAGCAAGTTACTGTTTTTCCACTGGATTACAGAGAAAAGCTGGGCCTTTCCACATCATCCCTGGACCTTCAGAGCAAAACTGCACTTTTCAACAGGAGCACTGCTTTAGCTGAACCACATCTGCCACTGCAGGAGGATGCAGCCACCATTTAATGGGACTGCTACCAACACCCTGACTGACTGACAGGGTGTCAGGTTGTATTCTGACTCTGTCAAGGTTGGGATTGTTCTTTGTAATACTGCATTTCTATTTTAATTTTCCTAGTAAAGAACTGTTATTCCCAATTCCCATATCTTTGCCTGAGTGCCCCTTAATTTCAAAATTATAGTAATTTGGAGGGAGGGGGTTTACATTTCAAAGAGAAGCTTCTGCCTTTATTGGCAGACACCTGTCCTTCAAACCAGGACATACTGTTACTATCAATGGTCAACTCTGAGGAAGCAGAGTAAGAGGAGCAAATGTTATCTGTCCACTTTTCTGCCTCATTTCAGCCCTCTGCCCTTGTGGGGCACTCTCTGCCTTTGGCAGCTGCTGCTGCCTTCTACTCCACCTCTGCTCCGCCAGCATACATACCTGAAGAAGTTCTGTGTATGTTAATAGTAGAATTCAGCTCTGGGCTCCCTTGATCCAGGTATATGATGGCTTCAATGGGCAGTGGCCCAGCACACTCTGCCCCGTTGAAGGTGAAGTACCAGCGCTGGCAGCAGGCGCTCCTGCACTTGAGCCGGAGGGAGCCGCTGAAGAGCACGCGGAGCGCGCTGCTGGAGCGCATCTTGGTGAACGTGCACTCCTGACAGAGACAGAACGCCTTTGCTGCACACCTCTGCCTCTGCCTGGCTATTCTCTATGTATTTATATGTAGGACACAGATTAGGAATATACATCAAAGTGTTTTGGCTATTCAGTCTCCTCTGGGGGGGGGTGGGGGGGAAGATTAGAGCCTGGAAAGTCCCTTGTGATGCAAAGATGGAAATCAAAACAGCACCTCATAGATGGTAAAGGAGAAATAGATTATGGAAATTCTTAACTTTATTTAGATAACACCTGCAGTTAAGTTGGTAGCATAGTTACCTTCTGTGATTTATGCAAAGGGAAATAAGCTCTCTGAAACTGCACTCAAGCCAGAGAATCATGCAATCATAAGGATTGGAAGTGACTTCTGAAAATCACCCAGTCCAACCCCCAAGTCCTTGCATGACAAGACAGCACAGTTTCTGCCTCTGCTAACAGAAATCCTGGACTTAAAGATTATCACAAAATTTCTGAGCAGTTTACACCCAATAAAATGAAATGAAAAATAAATATTTTCAGGTTTTTAACTGGTTGTTAACCTGTCTTCAAAGTGTTGGATATCATGGGGGGAAAAAAAAAAGCTAGCGACAGTTCTGCAAGTACAAGGCAGTGAGAAGAGTCTACTGAAAAAGTTGATTCTCCCTCTAGCCACAGCACAGCAGTTAAACTGCTATAATCACTCTGGGCTTTGCTTCAAAGCTGGGATTGAGCAGGGATTATTTTCTGAAAGTTTTACACCCAGAGCTGCAGTGGAAGACAGACTGTTTGTGTTAGTCTGGGTGATATTGGCAGTTCTGCTCCTTAGCCATGTTGATCCTTTGCAATAGCATCCTGCAACTGAGTTTCAGTGAAGAACCACTTCAAAACAAGAGTTATAAAGATGAGTACAATCAACACATTAAAGGTGTTTGTCACTTCTTATGATTGAAATGGTAAATATCTTGCCTTGTTTTGGGCAAGCTAGGGGTTCTTTGTTGGTACTATGACTTTCAGCCTTACAGTTACAGATCTGCTAAATGTACTCTTACACCAGCTACAAAACTCTTCCCAAGCCCTATTCCAGAAATGAAGCAGGCGCAAGCTGAAGCACAGCTGAGAGGAATGGGAAGCAGCTCAGCCCTTGGGAAGTTCACCCTGGCACGCAGGAGATGTGCGAGGCTGGTGCTGCCCAGCTCCCAGGGGCAGCCCCAGAGCCAACTCACCGCGATCTTGCCCAGGTCGATGCCGTAATTGAGGGCGCTCCACGAGCACTGCTTGAAGTTGGGTGTCCAGGACTCCTCCACGCTCTCACGCAGGCACTCGCCCTTCTCCCCCTTCAGCCCGTCCCGGCCCGGGATCCCGGGGGTGCCAGGGATGCCGTTGGCTCCGGGGTTTCCATCCCGCCCAGGAACACCGCTGGGGCCTTGTAAGCACATGCCATTGTACTGGAAGACAGAGCAGATCCCGCTGCTTCCATCCCTTACTCCGAGGCTGACCAAGTCAAACACAAATGAGAAACAACAAAACACAGACCCCCTGCTGTGCCACAATGGGCTATTTCTGCATCTCTGAGAAAAAACAAAAAAAAGTCACATGTTAATAGTTACTTTCTCCTAACCCACCATTACTTGTATAACTGTCTATGCTAATATTTTTTCAGTATTTTTTTTTCCTTTTTTCCTTTTTTTTTTTTTTTTTTTTTTTTTTTTTTTTAAAAGAAATTTTTCATTTCATAGAAAGCAAAGGTTAATGGCACTTCTGTCAGTTCTCTGGTACACAACCATGTCATGATAATCAAGCCCCACAATTCAGACTCCAATATGCACACAAAAGGATGGTGATATGATTGTGGGAAATTGCACCCTGGAATAAAGCTGAACTCAGGAACCTATTTTGCAACAGTGGGAAGGCACATATGGGAGGAGGGCATACTAACATCCTTCCTAACATCACAGTATTAGGAAAGGTCAAATGTTGTTCTCCCAAACTCCATGTTAATGCACATCACCTTCACATTTATGAGGCTTGGGATTTCCCACCTTGGAGAGAAGGTTTGTGAAGCCCAGAGCTCCTTCCCCCAGCAGCCCTGAGTGCTGGGATGCAGGAGGAGCACTGGTGTCAGCCAGCACAGAAATGCTGAGCAGGAACCTGCAGGGGCTGGCCATGGCTTTCACTTCATGTGCTCTTTCCCATCTGGTGACTGACTGCTTCCTCCAGTCCTCATCCCAAATCCTCACAGATAGCTGTATTTCTGCTCTTCTACTTTCTCACATTTATTTGTCTTCACCTAGCTTAAACCACCCAATCCACACCTGTTTCAAAAAGAAACAGTGCTGCAGCCATTCCCTCTCATGCCAGCCATGCATGCCCTTGTCTGGACTGCAGGAGCTGTAAACTACAGCCCTGCCCTTTTTCCTTTGTCAGACTGGTGAATTTTCTTCACTGAAGCTGTGCCTTTTCACAGGTTCTGCTGCAAAAACAAGCAGAGCCATCACAGGCTTAGCTGGAGCCACACCAAAAGTAAAATCAGTGACTATATGGAGAGGTCTAGTAAGAAGTCAGATGAGGGTGTGATTAATGGTTGCTGGCTTTCCCTTACTGCCTTCACTGAAGAAAACCCTGCTGGCTAAAGGCAGTGGAAATATTGGAATATTTGCATGAAGAAAACCATGTTTCAGAAAAGGTATCTAAAGAGAAGGCTGGATGGCAAAGCACACACCAGCCTGGGAGAACAATGCAAGGACATTTCTATTTCACAAAGCAACAGTTATCTGGTTTTGCTGTTGCTTTCCCACTGGGCTCTATTTGTAGCAGTGACTGACTCTGGCTTTTGCATGTGGTTCTCACCACAGAAATCCTGGATGTGGAAAGAGGCAAGAGCTGGGGGCAGGCCAAAGCTCTGGCCTATTGCCCCCATCCCCAGAGACACCAAGAGGGGCTGGCCTGCCTTCACAGGGGAGCTGCCACCCACAGCCAGACAGGGACAGCACTTCAGCCACGGCACGTCCCAAAAATAAATGGGAGCACGAGAATCACCTGGCCTTTGGGCTCCACTCCAACTAAAACTGTCTGTCTTGCCAAGTCAAGTCTTTTTCATGCTTTCTTAAGCTGGAAATGCATAAAACATATTTTAAACATGCACTGAAGGCAGGATCCCCCCTGGTCCTGCTTCACTGTGCCCTGGCAGGGTGTCTGCTGAAGCACTCTGTGCAGTTGGGCTGTGCATGAGTCAGCTGCCATTCATTTATCCATTCTTTGCTGCTCACTCTGTTGCACCCAAAAAGCACTGACCAAGTTCAAAGAAATGAGGAACCCTAAAATACTGCCTAGAAAATGTGAGCTCATCCGTGTGTACAGACTCCTTATCCTCAATGCAATTCAATTTCCACAAGAAAAGTGAAAAGGTAACGAAGAAGTGTGAAAGGGAAGGAGCTTTGCTGGCAGTGGTGCTTCCAGCACATCACTTTAGGGGATCTCTCTGGAGACCATGGAAAAAATGGCCATGCCACTGATTTTCTATAGAAGGTGAACGGCAGTCCAGCAGCTCACAGAAATTCCTTCACATCTGCTTTCTGCATTCCAAGGACTGGAAAATTTCCCTCCTGTCATTTATCCCTGAGATGGGATAGTCCCAATGCATTCAGGTTTCTAGTAGCAATGGAATTGCAAACGGTGGTGTGCATTCCCTGCCGCCAAAGGAAATAATGCATTAATGCATTTTCTTAGGAAAAGTGTGCTGATTAAGATGCAGATAGTTTCTCTCATTACTATTTATCCACTAGCATTTTAGGAGCTAAACAGCAGTGATCTGCCTGTGTTGGAAGGACCTAAACAGCATTTACTCCTTGTGTTGAAAGGGCTGTGGGACCCGGCGGTGTCCCCGCGGGGCGCAGAGCGCAGGAGCCAGCCCAGGGCCATGTCCCTGTCCCTGTCCCTGCACCGGCACCGGGCTCCAGCCGCCATCCCGGGAAAGCACTGACACACACACCGCCCGCCGAAACCCTGCGGCTTGTGCAGAGCCCGTCCAGCGCCTTCCCCGCGTTTTCCTGATCCAGCACAGCAAGGGCGCAATCAGCTGAACCAAGAGATGCCCAGCAGCGGGACCGGCGCTGCCCTGCCGGGAGCGGCCCGAGGCTCTCCGAAAGCCGCTGATCTACGGCTCTCTCCACGCCTTTGCAATAACAAAGCGGCTGCGTGGCTCCCCAGCCCCCCGCCCGCCCCGGCCCCGCGGCTCTCACCACGTCCACCACCTCCCGCTGCCGGAGCGCCTTCTCCTTCTGCTTCGCCCTGGGGCTGTCGGAGCCGCCGTGCGGCGCGGCCGCCGCCAGCAGCAGCGCCAGCAGCAGCGCCAGCATCGTGCGGCGGGATGCGAGCCGGGCCGGCGGCCGAGCAGCCCGGACCCCGCTCTGGATATAAATGAGCCTTTCAGAGCGCGCAGCCCCAGCTCCCTCCCCTGGGAGGCCGGGAATTTCCATCCTGTAACCGAGCGAGACGGCCCGGCAGAGCCATCCCCCCGCAGCCATTGGCACGGGCCCGGGGCTCCCGCCCCCTCGGCCGGCCCGCCGAGCTTCTCCCGGCTCTCCTGGATCCCCCAGCCCCGCCGAGCTTCCCCCGGGCCATGCGGGAGCCCCCGGCCCGTCTGAGCTATTCCCGGGCGATGCCGGACCCCCGGCCCCTCCGAGCTTTCCCCGGCTCTCCCCGAGCCCCCGGCCCCGCTGTGCTTTCCCCGGCTCTCCCGGAGCCCCCGGCCCCGCTGTGCTTTCCCCGGCTCTCCCCGAGCCCCCGGCCCCGCTGTGCTTCCCCCGGCTCTCCCGGAGCCCCCGGCCCCGCTGTCCTTCCCCCGGCTCTCCCCGAGCCCCCGGCCCCGCTGTGCTTCCCCGGCTCTCCCCGAGCCCCCGGCCCCGCTGTCCTTCCCCCGGCTCTCCCGGAGCCCCCGGCCCCGCTGTACTTTCCCCGGCTCTCCCCGAGCCCCCGGCCCCGCTGTGCTTTCCCCGGCTCTCCCCGAGCCCCCGGCCCCGCTGTGCTTTCCCCGGCTCTCCCGGAGCCCCCGGCCCCGCTGTGCTTCCCCCGGCTCTCCCGGAGCCCCTCCCGGCTCTCCCGGAGCCCCAGGCAGTTCCCTTCCACGTCTTCAGGTGTTTGCCCGGCAGTCGGTGACTCCTTCCCCATGAAGGAGCTGTCTCTGCGAGAAACCGCCTAAAGCCACAGCAGGGTCCTGATGCACTGTGATAAAGTATCAGCTGGGCATCAGTCACAGATTTCATTTTAACAGCAGTCAAGGTAAGGATACAAAATTCTTCTGAACAATAGAGGATTTGTGACTTTTTCGAAAAACCTGGTATTGCCAGACTGAACATTGTCAATTTAGTAACAGAAGGAAAGTTCTTGGCTACCCAGTGTAAACCATCTCATATTGCTTTCATTTAAAATCATTATTTGCTTTTCATCACCCTAGACATGAAAGCACTGTAAAATAAAGGATTTGATATGTCCTCAAGAATTCAAAATAGAAATATCAAATGTTTGAGAGGCAGCTTCTGCATACTGCAGACTTTGTGGTATTTGTAAGAGGTAGAGTTTCCAGAAGGGGGAGATAAGCTTCAACACTAATTTTTCTCTGAAGTATTTAACTAAACCACACATTTCTCCTGCAGGAAAGAATGCTACAAGGAGTCGAGTCATTCAGATAGGCTGCATGGAACCACATTTTTGTGTAGACTGAACCCCTTCACATGGCTCTGCACTTTAGGCCACTTTTGCCACTCTCCCCTTTCCATGTCTCTGCTGGTGGAACAACAGCAGTGAAGTGAGATCTACACCCCAGGTCAGTGTCACTGCTGCCACCAACCCTGTCACAGGCTGTCCTGAGAACTGGGACTGACCTCAGCCACATTGCTGAGGTGAGGGCTCCTACCTTGTGAGGAAGGGCAGCATTACACCCTGCCAACTTCAAATAAACAGCTGGTAAATAATAATGGTTCCCTAAACCAGCTGGGAAAGTTTCTAGAATGATGTAAATCCATTATTGTAACAATTGCTTTGGTGACAGCCCCAGTCAGCATCCACAAACACACACAGGCAAGGTTTCATTGAGCAATTGTGTGGTGCTGTCAGCAAACCCTGCTGCCTCTGGCTGGTGGCAGTGCTGTGAAGGCAGTAATGTTTGATTTCTGTGTCACCTGCATGTTCACACAAGCATCCTTACCAAGGGCTGGGGATCTCAGCATCAACACAGGCAGTTGCTAAGGTGTGTCCCTTCACAGGGTGCCAAATTGTGCATTACAGAATTAATTTCCTCAGGCGAGGTGCAGAGCTGAAGTACACAGTGCAGCAGCACTGCACACCTTCCTAAGGCATTAACTCAGGATTTAGAGAACAAAATTTGCATTTACATTCACAATTGTTTCCCCACCTGGGTTTGCTCACCATATATTTGAGTGTGGTTTAGAAGCTTTGTAATTCCAAATGGCTTTCCCAGAGGAAAAAAACTGAGGAGCACTGTGAGAGAAGGTCTTAGCAAACAGCAGTGGGACATGTGCTTTGAGCTCTGGTGAGTGCATTGTGCAGTTCCTAGCACTCATTTGACTTGCAGTGTGCATTTCCATCTGGAAAACAGAAATGTCAACATCCTCCTTAGCCTTCTTCAGCCCAAGCAAGCCTTGCCATCTGTTAGGCTTCTGTGGGCTTCTGTTATATTTAAATGTTTCTGAGGCCACCAACCACTACCAAATGCTGGTAAGACACTCAAATTGAATCAGAACTGCTGATCTACTTTGCCTTAGCAATTTTACAGCTAAAAGGAGTGATAATAAACTTGCCTGGACATCCTCTGACCACGATCCATATTACATCAACTAATGATTCCTTCATTTTATCCATCCTGCCATATGATATAGGCTTTATCTTTTATATGTGGCCTCACAAACATATCAGCAAATATTAAAAGTGACTTAAAGTCACTAAAATCTCCCAGGTGGCCAGTCTGCTCCTGCACAGCCTGGGCAGGCTCACACAATGCTTTGGCACGGCCAATGCATCTTACACTGCAGATGCTCCTGGTGAGGCTGATGCCATGAGTGCAGTCTCTTTGCTGCAGCTTGAGCTGCTTTCCCCCTCACATAGCCTCTCAGCATCCCAAAAATCCAGACACACAGGTCTGGAGAGGAGGATGTTCCCATACACACATGTGTTTCCATTCATCTCAGCTATAACATATTTAAATTCAAGGCACTGCCCATAGGGTCACTGGGTCTCTCTGCCTTTCCTGTCCTAACTATTCCAGTTTATGAATATTGTTTGTTAACACACTGGTTTGAATTCAACCAGTAAATATTTGCTATTCAATTCAATTGTTATTTAGTCTTTAGTCTTTATAGTGTAAAATAACTGCAGGGAACCAGACTCACGTGTCTAAATATTACAGAAAGTTCGAGGCTGAGGATCTGGAACAAGAGGCCCAGTAACGTAAGTGCCAAGACCTGGACTTTTCATCTGCCTTTAACTCTCATTGTTTAATATATTTCCCTGTTCTGGGGATGTCTGAGGATTTTGACTTTGGTTGGCAGCCTGATCTCTGCATCACTCTGGGGAACGTTATTACACCCTCAGGTAACAGCAGAGCACTCGAGGTTAGCATGCAGTGCTCAGCATCACAAAACTCAGCATCCTTGCCAATCTGTCCTTGGTGCTTTTAACTGTGGAGTTCATCATTTAGATCCTGTTCACTTTATTACTGACAGTTTAGGGTGAGATGTAAGTTGGTGTAAAAGGCTGAGATCAGGCAAAACTGTTGAATTTTTCAAACGGCTCTTTGCAGGCTGCCTGTCTGATCAAGGAGACAAAGAGCTGTCTGTACTGCTGCAGGAGAAAACCAAAGTAAGAACTCCAGGGTAATTTATTACAGATTTAAGAAATTTATTCCAACTTCTTCCACAAAAAAAGCCTTTGGAACTGGATAAAAATCAATGGGATTGTAGCCTTAGTCTTTTCTAACACCTCTTCATATAAATATATTATTCATATAGCATGAGAAATATTTTTTTAAAAATCCAAAACTTCTCTCCCTCTATTTTATTGCTTTACTAGCACAGATACATTTATTTTTAAAAAATCTTCCAGTAGCTTCTACATAAAATGATAAAAGTATTATAGCCACAGCAGTGCTTTGCAGTGCTTTGCTTTTACACATATTAACATTTGAATCTTTGGGGCATGTGCTCACCCTCCAGAGGCTTGTCTGCAGAAGAGAATTCCTGTGCTCACATAGATAAGGACAATATTTTTGGAGTGTGAGGAAAAAGAATTCCTGAAGATAAGTGCTAATTCTTTATTTCTGAATAAGCATATGGCAGTTCTTAATGTTACTATAGGAAAAGTATTTTTACACAATAGAAAACATGATTCAACAATTTTTATTACTCATATTAATTATCTTTAACATTGTCTCTGACGAGTCAAGACCAGGACACAGGTCAGATAGCAGAAAACTTATGGAAACAGCTCCTTCCATTGCCTGCTGGGGCTCCAGGCAGATCTGCTTTTTTCTGTCAAAGCCATCAGTTGATTTATTGTTGCATTTGCTTATAGCTGTTTATAGAAAATTATTATTTCTACAATAATAATGGAGGCACTGAGTATTTTAAACTAAACACTATTCACAAACAGTCAGAGAGAGATAAAGTTTAATAAAATTATTTGGTAGAACTGTCTGCTTCACTGATAAAGGATAACTCAGGACACCCAGATGTTTCCATAATGTAAACTTTATGATGAAAAGCCCATGCTGTTTCCATTGACTGCTGGTTGCAAATTTCAGACCCTGAAGGGGTCTGGGTCTGGTCTGTACCTCTGCAAGTCTGCTCCCAAGAGCAGCCAGAGTAATCCCAGCTGCAGTCACAGAAACATTTGGGTCTGCAGGGGCATCTGGACCACATCTGGTTGAAAGAGGTCCACTTAGATTGGGTTGTTCAGGGACTTGTAGAATGGTAAAATTATTTCAGTCCAGTTTAAAATTAAATTCACTGAGTGTCCAGTGAATCATCATATGCAAGGGGAGAGCTGAGTCTCAAATGTTTGAGACTTGTTAGAGTCTCAAACTCATTAGAGTGGCTGGGAATTAGTCACTGGTAGAAAAATCACTTGGCTACCTCACAAAACCTCAGTGAATAGAAAGGCTTATATAGAACTGAAAAGCTAACTTTCCTTAAATCCTGTGCTAATAAATGGTTATTAGGATGTGAAATACAGTGCTCCATTCAGACAGGAAAGCTTCTTCAAATGAAGGGCACAATCTGCATTTTCCTACACCATTCATCAAATGCACGGCCAGAAGTTTGTCCTTCCAGTTTTGGAAGGTAGTAGCTCAAATTAGTTATAATCCTGAAATTAAAGGAATAGACTTGAACTCTGAAATGTTGAATATTATTGGTGTCCAGTAAACCCTTTGAAAAGGAGTTCCTCAGTATCAGCAAGCTATGAACATGGCTGAGGCAGGGCTCTGTCTTACAGAAACCAGAGGTCTAACAGGCACACACAAAATGCACAGAAGCCTGTGGATGCAAGATTTGGTCAAAGAAACAAACTATTTGGCCCAGTTGCACAAAACTCAGAAGAGAGACAGATGAGCAAAGCCAACAAACAATGACAGATGGGAACACACATGATCACTGCAGCTCTGCTTCTTGGATGTAGTGGAGGAGCTTGAAGAATGTGGCATTCCTGTGACCTGGCTCCTCACAGCCACACTGACCTCAGTGAAAAAGTGCCATGGCTTGAGGCAAACAGGGCTGTGGAGCTTCTGGGCACCTCCAGCATCTACTCACAGGTGATCCTCTGTCACTGAAAGGGGTTGTTGGGTCAGGCACAGTGAGGTTCATCACAAGTCATCCTTTAGACCTGGGGATACTGAAACAGGTAAGCTCCTGCATTACAGTTGTTTTATGTGCTAATGTAGGAATCTTATTTGACTTGCATCAACAACTGACTTGCTCAATGCCATTGGAAAGGATCAAGCACCTGAATCATTGGCTTATGTGGAGATGAAATTGTGTGTTTGGCCAGAACAGCAAAAGACCCACCAGGTTCCTGTGAAGAAAAATGTGATTTTGAGCCTGCCTTTAAGTTATATTTTTACAGCAGCTGCTCATCTAACTACGCTTTTGTGAGGCATAACTTAGTGGTTTCCTTGTTTCTCTCCTTGTAACATTGCTGTAATTAAATTCCCACTGTCAAGAAGAGGAGCTTGCAGCACATATGCCCTAAAAATATTAATTGAAAAGATTTAAGAGGCAAAATCCCTCCCCTCTCTCTTTTTTTTTTTTTTTTTTTGTGTGTGTGTGTGTGTGTGTGTGTGTGTGTGTGCTCACGCTCACTTTCTTGGGTTTTCCTGCTGGTTTGGTGACTGTCTATTTCTCTCCATAGAGAACCTCATCACAACTATCAGCATCTTTAGGTGTCTTTCTCAGGATAATCTTGCCTTCTAAAATTTTAAGAAAAATAAATTAATTTCCATGGTGAGCCCCGACTTCAGCCAGCCCAACACATTCACATCTCATCCACCCTCTGGCACATCACCCCTGTCAGTTGCACATCTCCACATTTCACAGATTCACGTGTCTAGATTATTCATCCCTGCAGTGCATTCACTTGCTCTTTTCTTGGAAGTCCGGATCACAGCCATGCCTGTAGGAATCTGGAAGGTGGAGAGCAAGTTCCAGACAGGACTGTGTCCAGTGGGCAACATCAGTGACTCAAACCCAGTGCTCAACTGCTTCAGCTTCCTCAGAGCCTCCGTCTTCGGTCATTCAAGACTTACCTGCACTCTTGGATAGCAGGTATGATACTACTAGAATTGGGTCTGGAGGGAATGCTTCCCAGACAGCTTAAGCCTTCAGCTAATAACTAATTCACTATTAATTTATCCAGTTTCATGTGGTAAGGTAGAACATCAGAAAGATAAACTGAGACACACATTCCCTTCTTAGTCCTTCAGACACAACCAACATGGAACATCCTTTTTCCTGTTAAGACCCCTTTGGTTGAGATGTCATCATTCCCCCCCCACACACCTCTCTGACAAACCTACTCAATGGCAATGAAATGTCTTCTTGCTCTTTCTCTTCACCTTGTAGGGCAAAAATGAGCCTTAAAATACCTGATGTTCTCTCATGACTATCCTGCTGTATCTGAGTGTGCTTTCTGGGAGGGAGGTCAGTGTCCCTCCACATCACCTCCACCCAGCACCAAGCACCTGTTTAGCACTGCCCTTCCACAAAAAATGCTTCCAAACAGCAGCAACCACTCCCCTCTCCAGGCCTTGTCTGTGCTGAGAAACCAACTGTGACCCATTTAATGAAGGTAGATAATTATTTGTTTAAAGATCTCATTTGCCATTACTTTATTTCTACTAGTAATATTTGAAAGAAAGCAAACTTTTAGATCACATTTTGTTTCAGTGATCAAAGCTGAAACACAGGGAACAAACATTAACAAAGAGCTCGGATATAAATGTCCTGGCATGTTTTTAATCTTTTAATTATACTTTTACTCTCAAGTACTTCAATAGGAAGTAAAATCCAGTTAATAAACAGAAGTGGATTTCATAGATGTACATCAGAAATACATTCTGAGCTCCATTTCTAGGTATACAACATGAATGCATGGTGTAAGTTGCTTTAATTAAACTCTAGTCTATTAAAAATACAAATATGACAAGTGTAAAGGCGTGAAAGAATAAGTGCAAAAGAAAAGGTAACGTGCAGGAAATAACATTTATACTCATGAGACTCTGAAATACCTTTGGTGCCAGCCATGTCAATTACTGCAAATACTGCTGGTTAATACAGGCAGTGAGCTTTACCAGCGAATGCAGGCAGAGAGCAGCCAGATGCCTTCAAAGACTGATCCAACAAGTGGCCAGTGTGAAGGCAAGGATGCAGAATCTCTCCTTTGATGTGCAGCCTTCTGAAACAGCACGTTGAAACTGGGTGGTCAAACTTCACATCAAAATAGAATTCCTCATCTTCTTCAGCTACTGTATTTTTCAGTGTTTTGCAGAATGCTAAACTTCTTTTTATTAAAGAAGTTCAACCTTTCATTTTTTTTTTTTTTTTCTATTTTGCTTCTGAATTTCAACTGTATTTGACTGTTTAAGCCAAATATATTCTATATCCTGTAAGGAAAAAAGAACTACAGTTCTCTGTAAACCAGCTGAACAGTTGTCAAAGAAAATAGTGTGATATTTCAGCTTGTTACTGCTCCATTGCTGAATTGTTGGGATTTTTACTTTAAAAAACAGAAGGATTTAAATGAGTTTTAAATACTGTAGGTTTTTTTTTTTCTTCTCTGGTAATAGCACTTTTAAAATGTTACAAACATGATCTTGTTTATATTTTCAAACTTAGACTTATTTTTTCAAACATGTGCACACATTTACCCTCTAGGTAAAGTCTACCCTGGTTTTCACCATACACATTTAGCAAAATAGAGCAGTAAGATACAGTATAAACAACATGCACCATAAAAGTACCATATTGGTAATTTCAGGTGCTGTTTATTTCACAAATCAAATATTATTTGATATGCTAAATTTATCTTGTCCTTTAAAAGATTTTCTATGCAACCTGAAAACTCAGTGCAATGCATAATTTGAATGCCTTATGACATTCTTGTTCAGAGAAAGACTTTTTGGCACACATAATTCCTGGTTTGAAGAAGCTTTCAGCATCCTGTATTCTAGCTTCTTGCAAACAGTGGCACCAAACAGGACTAAAATGGCTGTACCAATGTAAATAGCTGGATTTATAGTACATTTTCCATAAGATTGCCAGCCTCCATTAAACAACTTCAGCTGATGGAGTTGTCTCAGGGAGAAGTTATTCTCACAGGTTCAGAAAAGTACTTTTAACATGAATGGTTTAACTTCATTCAGACAACAAGAGGAAGGCAAATAAATAAATAAATACCTTTTGCTAGAGACGCTGTTTAGGAGATTCTGCACTGCCCCTCACCGTAAGGCAGTCAGTCTTCCAGGCCCTGATTCATCTCTGTGCCCCTTTTCTTTCAGTTTCTCTCATCACTGATGTGAACATCCAAACAGCACTTTAATTTTCCATTGCTCAGGTACTTGGCTGTTAAAGCACCCAGAGAGGTCACAGCCTCTTTGGCTGTAAGGATCACCCTGGGAATTCAGAGTCTGTTTTTTCTGTTACAGCTGCCCTGGAACACACAAAGTGCTACAGTCTCAATCTGCCACTGATGCATTTCACTGCCAGTCTGTGTTTTGATTTTTGCTTCATATTTCACACTTCTTTAATAATTTATCTATTTTTGAGCCCACAGTATTGCTATAACTTCAAAATTACTTTGTATTTATCTTTTGTAGAGCAGTTAAAGCAATTTTTTTTTCAGATCTTCCTAAAAAGGGGGAGAAACATTAAAAAATTAAAAATCAGTATTTTATTCATGGCAGCATGAGCATTCTGGAAATACACATTCTACATAATCTAAGGAAGGTCTTTGGAAGTCATGGAAGAAAAAATGCTGTAAAAATTAGGATGAAAGAAATAATCCAAGTTTCTCACTCCTTTTTAAGTCTGTGTTGATGTGAACAATTCCCAGCATTGTTGTGTCTCATTTTCTCACACACGAGGAATAAAAAACATTGCAATACTTATTAACTCATACAGCCCTACTAAAAAATTCTTGTGCTTTAGGTGCAAAAATACTACAGTAGTAGGTAGAGCAACAAACATGCCACATGCACTCAGAAGCTCTCACTATACAATAGCATATTTTATTAGTAACAAATACAGTAATAACAAAACTACTGAACATGTGTATAAAGTTACCTGGTTACAAACAGAACTAGAAAAATGAAGGGTATTTAGTGCACCTTTACACAGGAGGTTTTTGGTATCTTTGTTATTGTCCACTCAGTAGCAAGAATTCTGTGTACTTTTAATGGGAAAATTCTAAAAGAAAGAGCATATCCCATTGAAGGCAATAAATTACAAATGCCAAAATGCAGATACTGTGATACAAAGAAATTTAATGTACAATTGATAAAACAAATACCTTTGGTTTATCAGAACTGTTGTTCCTGCTGTTCCAGCATTTACAAGCCCTTTGTACCATACAATTTTAATTGTTCAATGCATCACCATGAATGCTGCCCCAACTCATAGTAAATTCTCTGCATAACACCATAACATTGAGAAGAATTCTTATTAGTGGTCAAATGCAAGATGCTGGACAGTCTTACAAAATGCATTGACATTTAGGTTTAGAAAACAACAAAATATGTCTCCAAATTATCTCAAGTAACAAATCCTATTGGGTCTTAAAAATCTTGACTCATTTCAGACAATGAAATCGTTATCCACATCTGCAGTAATTGCTCTTGAGAACCACCTAGCCTAAGAAAGGCTATATGTATTAAGGCCTTTTTGAGTTAGAGAAAATATATCACTGTAGCATAATAGAAAATTAGGCTTTGGAGGAAAAGTATTAAGGCTGCATTCTCAGTAAATAGATTGTTAAAGAAGCCTCATATTAATAACTCAACAGTTATTTGCAGCAGTTATCTGCAAGATATTTCTTTATAGCATTTAAAAAATAATGACGTTACTGACATAGAAACAGCATAAGATGAGCTGTTGCTGCAGCTCAGGACAAAAGCCCAAAGCCTGCACGTCAGACTGTGCCCACCAAGCCCAGGAGTCTGAGGTGCTCCCTTTGGCACCATGCCCAGGACCACCACACCAGGAGAGGCTCCAAGAGGCATTTTCCTGAGAGAGGGCTGCACCCTCTGCATCATCCCTGTAGCAGGACCCATCTCACCCCAAATATCAGTGCATGTTAAGGATAAAGGTCCAAACTGCTTTTCTCAGAACTGTGTCATGTTGGCTGATCACCAGGGGACTGTTGGCTTCAGCGACACCCTAAGGGAAGCACGGGAACTTTCCCAAGTTTGTACAATACATACAAAACAGTAGTTCTAAAGATTGACCTTATGCAGTCACTTATTTACAAAACTAATTTTTATGTACAAAACAAACTGCTATAATTTCAGATTCCTTTTCATATTCAGTGTACAAGCTACCATAAACCAGTGCTATAATTTATACAGCATGATGCATAATTTAGACAGTATTTAGAAGTTTGTGCATCACTTATTTAAGTGATACTGTTGTTTAAGAGACAGTAAAAAAGAGAAAAAATTTAAAAATTTTGAAAACTACCAAAGAGGCAGACAAAATTTTATACCTTGAGAAGTAACAGTGCTTTCTAAGCATTATTTTAATGCAATTCATTACAAAATGTTCTTTATATATGGAATAATATTTGTCTCTCATATTTTTCTTACATTATTGCCATGTCCTACAGAACCTCAATTTCCATTAGTCCTGGACAGGATTAAATACAGTACATTATTGCTAGCTGTCCCCACAACAAAACATACATTTTTAAGTGCAAAGCAGGATATGTGTATTTTTTAATAAGGCACAGAATATCCATTATTTCCAGTGTAACAAAGAACTCATGTCAGTTCTATACAATGCAAATGTTAATACAAATTTTCAGTCTTTCAAGGATTAGAACTGTTTCCTGAATCCAGCTCTCTTCTGGTGTCTGAAGCTGAGTAGACAAGTAGTGATACAGAAGGTGACTGTGGGACATCAGGTATTTGGGAACAGCTCCTTTGTAGTGAAGGGGACTCACTAAAATCATTTCTGGGAGTTATTCTGTAAGTAATGAAAAATAAAACAGAGTAAATTTTAAGTACAGTTTAATTTACATTACACTGGAAACAAAAAGAGTAAAGAAATCATAATATGTCTGTATTCTTTTCAAAAGAATGCAGTACAGTTCTGTACACTTTTACAAGCCTACGGTCACCATTGCTCTTTTTCATTCCCATCACCTCTCAAAGTGATTGCAGTGCAGTCACAGGTTTCTAGAGGGTCACTGTTCAACAAGGCAAGAATATCCTACAAGCTGAAGCTCCAACAAAACCCTTAAAAGGAAAAGAAGAATCCTACAAAAATATAAAACAGCTCACATGCTAAACATAATGTCCACAGTCTGCAAGTTCTCTTGACAGCTGCTGAAGGTCAGTTGCATACTGAGAATACCCTGATTCTTCAAAACTAACAAAAATAATGGTAGTATGTATAAACAGAGAAAATACTGAGTTCAGGAGCCTTACCTTCCTTCACCTACTCTCTTAATACTCTCAGCCAAAGTACTCATATGACATGTGCTATCTGCTTTGTTCCTCCTTTCCACCTGATCCACGGTCAGTTTAGCACTGGGTAACATCTGATCTCCGCTGTCTTCACCTTCCTCCGCTCTTCGCGCTGATGCTCCGTCTGCCTCCATCTCTTTCTCAGATGTCTCTGGAGAGGTTTTAATTTCTGCCATGGTTTCCTGGCTTAAGTAATCATGATTAGTGATTGCTACTGCAGAAGTTCCATGATTTGTTGTGCCAGCTGTACTGGTCCCCATCGACTTTGAAATTACTTTCAGTCTGTGTGATGTTGACTTGTAGTGCTTCTTTTTATGTTTAACCTTGGAATTGTGCCTCAAGAAAAATTCACATGATTCTTGCAGCACTCTTCGACTCTCACTGATTGGACTGAAAGAGAGTACAAGCACATAAGTGAACAAAGAAAATAACCTTAGCTATAATATACACAAAACCTTGAAAGAACAGCAACCAGTGATGCAATCTGAGCTGGATGTTAATGAACACAGCGAAAAAATTGTAACTGAAGAGAAAAAAAAATCATAATGGCTCCAAAGTAATTGTCTGTAGAACAAACAAAGCAGATTTCTACATTTCTTACTTCTGCAAATAGGTTCAATGACTACAGTGAATTAATGATCTACTAGAGAGAAAAGAAGGATTACCTCATAAGCAGCTGTATTACCAACTTTATAGTCAACCTCCTTCAAATGAAAAAAGGTAAACATTGTAAAAAAGACTTAATTATTTTTAAATCCTTGTAGTTAAAAGCAATTAAAGTCTAAAATACAAGAAATGGAAAAAAGAGGGGAGAGGGGAAGGAAGCTATAAATTCACCATTGAGGAATGTAGATATAAAATAAAAGAGAGACTACTGCCTTGGGAAAGCCAAAGAAACAAAATTATCTAAAACCACAATATCATTTATAAGTAACTGATAATCTGAAAAGAAATAATCAAGCCACAAAAAAGAACTGATAAAAAGACAACTACAAGAAATGGAGACAAAATTTATAAGCTGTTTAAATCCATAGATACAAATTTGCTTAAAATAGGTAATAAAACGGAGTTCTTCTGTTTAATTAAAAAAAAGGAACACTAGATTAAAGCAATAAAATTGATAGTAAGGAGGGTTCAATAAATATTAATTTTAAAATAAGACAAGCCTGGCAGAGGAAAAAAGAGGATATTATTATTGCACGACAGTAAACACAGAACTAAGTACTGTGTCAAATGAAGTGGTCACAACACATGAAAAGAACTAAACTGATGGCTGAAATTATCTTTCCTCCTTTGACTTGAACCAGAGATGCATTTAGCCAATGCTAAACAGAGAAACACACCTTCTGCTCTACAAAAGAGAAATCAGCAGAGGACAACATTTTCTGTCTTCTTGAGACTGTTGATAAGAAGTCACTGCATATTTAAAACTTCCTCAGATTCCAATGGAATTCTGCTGATGCCCAAAGCAGCACATATAGTCCGAGGACAAAATTTTGATTACCTGAGCTATATACAAAGAAACATGTCTGAAAGTCAAATGTAAGTATATACTTTAAAAAACAGAGAAAAAAAATTTCTTACTCTCTTTTGCGGTTTCTGTTGAAGAAATTGGCCCACTCAGAACAGGTCTTTTTACTTCCCACCCAGAACACCGGAGATATGCCAACAATTAATGTGAGCAAATACTTCATCAGAAACAAAAATATTTCTGGTCTTGCTAGTGCCTTTGCCTAGAAGATAAAAAAAAAATAATAAATGCAAAGAAGAAAACATACTCATTGATTTACTTTTGAAATGAAAAAACAAATAAATTTCTTAAATGAGAGACTTTCTCCATGTCACTGTTATTCTTTGTTGAGGCTTGTACTGCAGACAAACATCAGACATGTACAGTCAAGTCAGATGTGGTTCAGCTGAATATACATAGAGAAGAGATCTGTCAGAAGGAATTGTTTTTCTTTTAAATTGAAAGAAAAGGTAATTTTGGGTGTAATACTATTAGTAAAAATGTTCTCCAGAGGTAAGTGTAAAAGATTTATCCCTTCTACTTAAAAGAAACAGCAAGTGGATCACAGAATCACAGAATGGTTTAGGTTAGAAGGGACCTTACAGATCATCAACTTCCACCCCAGCTGCCACAGGCAGGGACATCTCCCTTCAGACCAGGTGATCAAAGTCCCATCCAGCCTAGCCTTGAACACTTCCAGGGATGAGGCACTCATAACTTCTCCAGCAAACCTGTTCCAGTGCCTCTCCACCTTTAAAGTAAAGGATTTCTTCCTAATATCTAATCTAAACTTACTCTCTTTTCAGTTCAAAGCTATTCCCCCTTGTCCTGTCACTACATGCCCTTCTAAAAAGTCTCTCTTCCTCTTTCTTCTAGGCTCCCTTCAGGTACTGGAAGGATTAGTTGGGAGTTAATCTGATTAGACAGCCTCTTCAAGGAGCCACAGGGAACTACACAGTAGCTTTCTGTTTATTGCAAAATTAATCCACCTATTTGCAGAGCTGTATCATAGGAGTTGAGACATTTAACTCAGTGAGAGATCGTTATCTTCCGATCTCATGCTGCAAATTTAATTTATGCCACTTGTCTTATCTGCCAGGCTTATCTATGAAAGTCACTATTTCTGCTAGCCAGGTAACTAGCTACTTCAGTTTGTTTTGATTTGCTTTTCATCTGGCAAATGTAACAAAAGTCTACAAGCCAGATCAGGTAAGCCAAGGCCAAGCACACCACTTTAAGCTATTCCACAATAAATACAAACTGCCTATTATAGGGACAGATGCCATAGAGTAGATCTTTTTGCAACATTTAATGTTGATATGTCTTCCTTCCAATGGGCTAATTAAAGGCTAAAAATACATGCTCTGTGTTATTATGCCAAGCTGTTATATTTAAGCACTACAAAACAAATTCATTGATTTTTTTAAAGCATTGAAGTTTTGTTTTCAAACTTGTATATTCTGAAGCATTTAGGTTTATACAGAGCTCAGAAGAAAACCCAATGAAGCCAAAATACACTTGCTAAGAAACAGTATTGGAAGTCAAAACAACCAACTTGTCTGTGAGCTGTGCTGCTTTCAGCCTACACTGACTTCAATCCAGAGAATAATAAATGATGTTATGGAATGTAAAGAGATCAATCCTGATCATTCCATAATGCCTGTGTCTATATTCCTAATTATTAAATTGCAGCAAAAAAATAGATGGGAAGTGTAATGCAATAAAAGATGACACGAGACACTTGCATTTCTTTTAGTGATGTTGTCTCCTTATATTTGCTCTTAAATGAAAGAACGATACTTGTAAACATATAAACTCCCTGGAACTGCAGCAGATTTAATCCACTGAGCATAGGCAGATTTAAATTAAAAGTCTTTCCAAGTTGGATTTTAAGAGGCAAATGTTAAATACAACCACCTCCAAATTTTAAAGCTGAGTTTTTTTTCTTTATTTGCCTTCTTTTGGGTTTGTTTTGTAATAAAGAATTATTTGAATTTCTGAAAATCAGCCTGAAAACAATAGTTATTATGGAAAAAAATGGCAAATTTGTTCTGTAATTTCAAGTGGTTTACACTTTTACACTTTGAAGAAAAAAGTCATTCTAAATCTGTGGTTATAAGCACCATTTTAAATCAAATTTAGTCTAAATTTTCAAGAATCATTATTTCAACTTCAACTAAAATAGACAAAAATTCATCTTATGTACTTTGATACTGAGCATGGCACTAAAGTACTAAGCAAATACTTTTAGAAACCAATATTGTGAAGAATGACCCTCCTCCATCAAAATTTGTACCATGAAGTTCAAAGATCATTAAAAAGCTATATGTTCTGTTAGAGCTACAAGCTGGAATTTAATTGCTGAATGCTACCAATTAGATTAAAATTTTCAAAGCATTGTTTTTGACTTAAAGAGGAATTAATCACTCCATGTTTTTGAACTGATTACTTAACGTGAAAATAATTTACTCATTGCATGGCAGATAAGCACAAGGATTTTTGCTAATCAACTTCACAGTATTATTTATAAAGGAAAATGTTACTTGCCTGATAAGGGCAAGGAATATGGTACTGGTCACAGTGGTCAAACACCCAAGTAGTTTCCCAGATTTTCCGGTTCACCAGCTCATAAACGTAACATCCAAGAAGCGCAACAAGCGGCACCAAGTACAAGCCACTAAAAACTCCGATTCGGATCATGAATTTCTTGAGCTTCTCCTGGTTCCTGCCATCGTGCTGAATGACCTGCCGCACGTGGTTCAGGGAAATAATGCCAGCTAAAAGGAGAGACAGACCGAAAAACACACACAGGCACAGCGGCAGAAGCACGAAGTACAGAGAGGCGTCCAGGTCGTAGAGACCCACGAAACAGACTCCACTGATATTGTCCCCTTCCACTTTGTTCATTGCAAGGAGCATAATGGTTAGAAAGCCAGGTATTCCCCAGGCAACTGCATGGAACCACATGGCCTTTTGTGCAATAGCTTCACAGCTCCATTTTCTTCCTGCTGCAAGGAACCAAGTGATGGTCAGAATCACCCACCATATGGTTCCTGCCATAGTGAAAAAGTACAAAACCATGAAAAGAACAGTACAGGCTTTGTTTTGGGAGCCTAGAACAACCGTTTCGCCAATTTCTAACTTATCATCTGCCTCATTACAGGCAGTTTTGTTCCCAAGTAAAAATCCAATAAAGTACATTAGAGAGACTATGCTGTAACAGACAGAATAATATATGATTGGTCTCTCTGGGTACCTAAACCTTTTAACATCAATCAGAAAAGTCAGGAATGTGAAAAGTGTAGCACAAAGACAAAAGATTGAAACTATTCCAATGAAGCTTTTTGCCACATCCAATTCATAATTTTTGAAGTACATATTGGGACATGGGGGTGCACACTGATCAATTCCTAGAAACTTGTAGCCTTGTCCATTGGCAGTGTGCAGGTGTCGGGGACACCAGAATCCATAATCCCTTCGGATCTGGCTTGGGGTCTTCTGAGTTCCATGTATGTTTGTGGTTACAGCAGCAGTAGCAGGAGCAGTCTCATCACAATTGATTAGTCTGAAAAATAAACAGAAGAGGAAATATCTCAATAGACCTCATTCTCAACTAGAATTACATCTTAGAAACATGACAAAAATCTGATCCTAAGCACTTCTAAATTTTATAGATGATGCAAATGTGAAACTATGAAAAAAAAATCAGATGGCATTATAAAAACCAAACTTAAACTATCTTCATTTCAGAAGATTTCAATCACATTCATTTAACTGTCAATCTCTAGCTGTTGTTCTACAGTTTATGAAACACTACTCAAATTGCAATCATTCTACACTTTAAAATTATACTGCACTTTTACATATGTATATAAAATATTTACATCAGTTGCTTTTTAAAATTTTTTTACAACAGACTGTGACAGCAAAAAATCTTGTCAAAATCCAAGCTTCAATTAAGAGAGAAGACTGACATCATAATTGATGATTAGTACATCTGCTATTTCATTGCCAACAATAAACTACCTAACTGAAAAAAAACCTAGGCAGAAAATGCAAGCACTGTAAAAATTATTAGCATTTTAGCAATTTTCTAGCTCTGTGATGGTAATTTAAAAACTGCTCAAGACTCAACTGCTCCAGACACAAGATGTAATCTTTTTATATGGATAATACCATATCAGCAGTGCTGGATGTATCTTCAAATGAGATTGTATAACTCAAGCAGGTAAGCATTTACTCAAAATGGAATTTATAGTCACATGCATTCCAAGTTTAAGCGTATGTTTAAGGGAACAAGTTTTGCATTCTAGCTTTTAAAGCTTTTAAAGTTCTGTTATCCTAACATTCTTTATCAAAACTATTACAAGAATCTCTCAATTCAGTATCCAAGCACAGCTCCAGCTAAAACCACCTTCAGTTCTGTTTTACTGCACTATCATGCTGTCAACTAAATCCAGACTAATTGTTAAGAAAACTCATTCTATGGCAGATTCTTTCATTAACCACAGGCTGGAGAAGTACATGTGGAAACAGAGTGAACTTCATTCACTCATTGTCTTAACATGCTTCATGTTCATCTGTAAGAACACAGAGTGTGATCCTCAGTATTCCAGTTACTGCCCATGCCCACACCAGGTCCTCTTCCATGGGCTGCAGCAGCAGGATCTCTGCTGCTCTAAGAACATCCTGGACTTCTGCTACCAGAGAGGTATCACTTCACATATGAACAGGAAAGGCTCATTTTCAGTAAAAGCTAGCAGCAATAAAATAATTTAAAGCTGCACTAAATCCTGAAAAAGAACATAATTTGATTTAAAATGTCATTCTAAAGACATACTGAATAATTGGATTCACTTGTAGTTGTCCTACTTTTTCAAAACAATCCTTGAAGATATCTGCTGGCTGAGGGGCACTATTGTTGCATAGAACCTCACAGAAGATAGAAGTTAATGCTTTCTTGTCTTAAAATCTCACAACTTCTATTTTTCTGCAGAACTATGGGAAATGGCATTAATGCCACTTGTCATATTGACTCCAATACTGATTTCTACAGGTCATCCACAGGACTACTGTTCTAATTCTCTCTCAGCCCCATCACAGATTAGCAACTCCACGCGGGTTAGAAAAATTATTTTATAGAGTTTCCAGTCTCTGCTCCTTTCCTGTACCTCTTGACCTGATGTGTGTTAACAAACAAACAACAAAATCTGGCCTTAATAATTTATAGCTGGAGGTCATAATCTCAAGATTGCACTGGAGTGCTTCCAGTGGTTTCCATTAAAAATATGTAGACATCTTTCCCTAAACAAAGTATTAACCGTCCTCTATCTGAAACAGATATGTGAACACCTTTGAGGAAAAGGTGACATTTCAAAAAAGAGAGTTTTGTCAGGCAGTACAGAAAAAGCAATACAAGAATAGGTTGGCACATTTAAGCATTTAGGATCACAATAAGGTTTCTAGAATTTAACATTCTGTGTCTGTTCAAATACAGAATAGTCTATATTTCATTATCTTATGAACAGTTACTTCTAAAACCCCTAATAAAGTAAGCATGATTGTCCCTAGTTTAGAGATCAGAAACCAAAGCAAAATCTACGCCATAACATATATTTTAAACTTTTAGAAATGTACAGTAAAAAAGCTACCTCTTACAGGTTTCTGATTATTGAAAACAACTGCTGCCAAACTTTGTTGGAAAAAAATGGCACAGGCAGAAAATGGAGGTGATAATCTGAATAACAAAAGTGTTTTCATAAAGAAATGGTCCCGTGCATAAGCACTGCAGGGTCAGCATAGTAAGGAAGTTACAGCAAGATAATATTAAACATTCTGCCTCAGACTTTCAACTCAGTCTGGCTCAAACATGAAAATACCATTCCCACCACCTGTCAATATGAAAAATACCTGGTACATTCCAACTCTTCAGGCCATGCAATTCCAAAAGTGTCCATCAACTGCTTACAGTCAGAATACACTTTCTCGCAGAGGCTTCGACACGGGTGAATCACGTGAATCTGATCGAGGCAGGCTGGGACAAAGGCTCTGCACAGAAATGTGTGGACGTCTGGTGAACAGTGAAGATTCATAAGAATAAGGAAAGGCTACAGGGAAGAAAAAGGCTTTGGTTAGCAATTTTTAAAAGATAATTCAAAGAATCAAAACTAACTTTCATCACTAGGGTTCACATTTAATCCTATGCGGGTTTGAAAAGATATTAGATAAGAGTGCTTGTTCAGCAGTTCTGAAAAAGCAAAACCCATTGTCCTGAGAGGCAAGAGGCCCTGTTAGCACTTCCAGCCCAGCCCGTGTCCAGGGTCTTGGACAATCTTTGGCCATCCAAGCATCATTTTTCCTTTTTGACAACATCAGAAATCTGAAAGGTATTATGAATGCCCAAGATACTTAGAAAATAAAGTAAAACATTGAGTTTCTTTGTACACCAGTCAGCTTCCAAAGAAATGCCCTGAGGTTTTTCAAGGTGTGTCTATTCCTGTAGTTCCTGTTAGATTACATTTTCATCCTAAGTGGTGTGTTGTACTCATCTTCTCTCACACTAAAGAAATTTGGGGTTTTTTGTTAATGAGGTCCAAATATTGTTTCTCATTTTTAAACATCTCATTTCAAATCTCTCTCAACATGATTGAGAATTTCTTTGCCTGGATTACAGAATACCAGGCAGTGAGTAACTGATGACTCTTCTTACTAGAGAATTCATAGAATGAAGTTCAACTTTTTCTGCTCAATGCATTCAATTGCTTATTAACAATCAGACAGGCTTTTAAGTAAAAATAATCCCAGCCTTTCTGTTCTACATTTTCTCAGCTTTATTGTTAGGGCAAATTATTTTGGCCAAAATACTACCACATGTGCAAATGTTATGTGTGACATTAAACATAGACAGTGCATGCAATTTTCAAAGTAGGCCAAACTTTCATTAAGGTCTGTACTTAGTAAGAATTTTATTTAATTCTTTGCCATCAATATCTATGTCTCTTAAAAATTCAACCAATGGCTGTAAAAGGAAGGATTAGATTCTGAGTCCAGAACAGTACCCTTACTTTTTTCAGCTTTTAAGTATCATTCATATATATATATATATATATATATATATTCTTACCCAAGAAGCAAGTCTTACTACTGAACATACAGTTTAAAAGCAAAGACAATGCTAAATAAATTTCCCTTACAAAATGGAATATCTACAAGTCCTAAAGGACCTTGGTAATAAATACAGGAATGTGTGGGGAGGAAGGAAGAAGATAAGGCAGAGCAAGAATAACATAGAAGTGCTTTATGATAAATCAAAAAAATGTTGGCAGTACCCTTCAGAGCACTCCAGCTGTGTGTTGCATCTGTACATGCCATTACAACAGGCCCACATTAGTTTGATCCCCTCTCTGAATGTCTCTTCTTGAGCTGCCTTTGCTGGAACCCAAGATTTGAGTATTTCATGACAAGGAGAGAAATGCAGTTCTGGTATAGTATGTTCCAGTTCCATAAATTGGATTATTTTCTAAAGGCTGCACAGCTTCAGATGAAAAAAGCAGTCAGGGTTTTACTTTAAATGAATTAAATTCCCTTTGCATAATTATAATGTTTCTTTTCTTCTCAATTGTTAATTTATATTTGCTCTGTTCTTCCCAGAACTTAGGATAAACAAAATAGCCTGGGTAGTCATATTCAATTGTTACAGAAATTGAGTTTATTTTTGACATTGTCTTGTAGAATTTGTGTTGATTGTTGTGAGTTCTTCCTTTTTATCACCCATACTTCATCTCATTCAATAAAAAGTAAAATTAATTTTCTAGAGCGAGCTTTGGACTACCAGCCAAAAACTTTTCATCAATCTGATCTAGAAAAGTAAAGATTTTTAAAAATCTCAATATTTGTATCAATGAAACTGAGTTTACCTACAGAGATATTTTATCAACTATTTTTATAAGCAGCTTGACAGTTTTTGAAGAGAATTTTCCAATATAGATAATAAGGTTGCATATTTTAAGCCTGCTCCTTCGATACAGGAAACGAGCATAAAGAAAAAGTCTGGTGAAGAAAGTCAGGACATAAAACCAACATTTACCACTCTAACAGAGTTTCTGTCATATGAAGCTACCTAAAAGCTAAAATAGGACAAGAATCACAATATGTATAATGATACTTTATATTAGAGGTGAATAAGGAATGACAAGCAAAAATAAAATGCCTGCAAGAGTTTTACTAAAGCATGTTGTCATTGTCTAAACACTTGTTTAAAGAGCCTATTTTATTTAAATGCAAAACCACCCTACTAGATAATTTGAAAAATGCAATTTTTTAGGAAGAATGCTATGTTTAGCCTATAACGTAATGAGAGTAGAATTCCAAGGACTTGGCTGCCAAGAGTAACTGTTCTTACAATATTCCTTTTATTTCTTCCAGCTTGATAAAAATATTTACCAAAACCTGAAAGTATGAGCACAGGAACAGTCTGATGTTCTGAAAACACAAACTGACTTCCCAAGTTAGACCTTTCAGCTGGACACCTCATTCCACCCTGGCTGGTAGCCAATAAGACAACCTGACATCTCTTCCAGTCTCCTACTATCAAGGGTTTAGGAAACAAGCTGCACATTGTAACACAACCACTGTGTTGAGAAGACAATTACAAACCTTTCTTCCAGAAACACATCCCTTTTTCAATCATTTAAGTTTAAACCTTTGTAAAATACTACAGCAGTAAATTGTCCTGCATAATTTTAGCAGACATTAGTGAGAAAATACTGCATTTTACCTGTTTATTGTAACTCCTGTTTTTGCAGCTTAATGTGTGTTTTGACAAACAGGTAACAGATTAACACTATACTTATTCCATGTCATTTTGTCTTCCTGCTATCATTTTTATATTATATTTATATATTAGTATAGTAATGTCTTAAATTTTGATTTCTGCTCCTTTCATAATATTCTTTGCCTTCTATTTGCCTTGACTGAATATGAAGCCTGACATCACATTTCCAGTGACAACAAAGGCTTTCTGAGTGACAGTAACTGATAAAATACTGTGCCCACCCAGTTGTATAGATAGTGGGCATTACTTTTCCCCCCATATTTATTACTCTAGGGGTTATTTTCCCCCAAACTTATTACTCTCCATTTCCCTACCCTAAATCATACCTACAGTTGTATTGTCCAGTTGCTCCTAGCACATGATCTCTCTGCAATTCTTTCATCCCATTTTGTTTTCTCAGCAAATTTAGTATCTATCCCTCTTCTAGGTCCACTTATGAATTAGTTTGTTATCAGAGGTTTCAGAACAAGTAACTAAGGGGAACCACTCTAGTCATTTATGTGGAATAGCATGAAACTATCAACTCAGGATTTAATATCTCTTATTGGGAAAAAACATTTATCTATTTATTTATTCCTACTTTCCTTCTTGTTCTTTAGGCAGGCATTAGAAAAAGTCTCCAATGGGTTACCAGCAGAGTTTCTTAAAAAAATATAGGCTGTGACCATGTTTTTGGAAACTGAAGTATATATAATATACCATCTGAATTATCCCTTTCAACAGAAGTATGGAGTCCCTCAAAAAACTCTTAATAGATTTTACAGCAAATCAGTTTTCTCAACAAAAAAAAAAAATCTATAAAATGTAAAACTTTGCCTCAAGCACACACAAATGGGATCTGTAAAATACAGATTTGTTTTCAGCAACTGCCTACTTTTACCGTTTAAGAACACCACAAGTGTTAGTGAATTGTGCCTGGAACTCTACTAACAATGATGTATCTTTAAATGTGGACTTCACTTCCAGCTAGCCAAAATGGAAAAGTTTGCTCATAGAAAATAGTATGTCTGCATTTCCTGATGGACCATAAAAGCAAAAATCTTAACAAAACCAAAGTATTTGCTCCTCCAGCTGCACAGTCTAGAAGCAAAAAGTAAAGCCAAGATCACAAGTTCACTGACAGTAAGATTCAGTTCCTTCAAGGGCACTTTATCTGAACCATGGATGTCCCAACCACAAACCACACTCTACCCAAGTGGTCAGCTGAGTAAACTGCACGCACATGCTGGTGTCCTAAATATCCTAGCCTGGGATTAAACTCAGAATCTTACACCATAATCCTCCTCTCTTCAGGAAGTTCAGGGTCTGCAACTGGCACAAACACACAAAATTTGCTCTTCCAGGAAACTAAGACACTTGGCATTTCAAGCATTAGCAACCACTGCCCTGTCATATGAAGAAGAGATGAAAATCTGCACATTGGGTGATGAGAATGTTAAAAATAGAATGAAACCAGACTCCTGAAAAAACAAAGGGAGCATTACACAGCCAATATAAGTTCTAAAATATAAATTCTCATCTTATTGACAATGGGAAACAAAACTCAGAAAATACAAGGCAAGCTAGAATACAGTAACAGTCTTTAAAAAAAAACAACAGCACAAAAAGACCCCAAACCAACAAACTAATAGCAGATGTAAAGTCAAAGATGATGTAGCCTGTAACAGCATGAGGGGTACTGCCTCAAGCACTGTCAGAGAAGAACCAGAAGTGGGATTCCACTAACAAACATGAACACCTTATTAAGTCCTAGACTCCTTATGAGGTGGGTCTATGTTATATTTTCTCCAGTGGCAAAAATAAGTCACCTCAGAAATCCAGTTATGGTGCTGTTCTACAAACAGTAACACAACTGAGACAAGTGAAAATAAATGGTGCAAAACACAGAAAAAATGTCTAAGTACAAACATGTTCTTAAATGTGCTTTACCAACAAGTAAATTGCAGCTTAGAACTATATATGTATCCTGTGCTCACAGTGCTTCTCTGTTTTGTGCTTAGCAGGCTTACAATTCCAATACACAGGAGAAACAAGTTCATTATTCCATGCAGACATTCCAAATGCACTGTTGTACCTCATCTCAGTCTGATCCTAGACAGAAGCATTACCAGAGATAATCAGTCTCTGGGGATCTGATATATGATAACTACCAGCATATGCCAAAACAAGTAAATGAAAAAAATTCTCCTGTACTCTGCTGATTAATATCACAGATATACTCCCATAATACAGAAAACTGTGGATTAAAATATCAAGGTCTTTGTTACAATCAGCTATGGCAAACCTTTATTATAAGAGACAGGAAATACCTTGAATAGCTGAGATACACAGAGGACTCAAGCCTTTGTTCAGCCACTGGAATCAGATATCTAAGACAGTAATAATCTGTTCTCCTAACCACTGAGCTCTACCTACCATGTGAAAACATTTAGCTTCGCTAATCTAGTTAACACTGTGGTTAACTGGGTTAAACAATGACAGACACCAACTATCTCAGTGTTAAGCCATGTCACGTCTTTGATACAGATCTTGTGACTAAAGCAGCAACATTACATCTTGTTGTTTAGATATCACTGTATTTCAGTCACTGAAGCAAAGACAGGCTTAAATCTGTAGTTTTACAATTGTACTGCACTGTGTACCCTGGATTCCTACCTATATTGAAGATACACATTGCTATTCATGTAACTATGTCTCTGCTTTACAGGAAATAACAGCTACCTAAATAATGAATAGTTAGAGTCATAGAATAGCTTAAACTGGAAGAGACCCAGAAGGATCACCAACTCTCTTGCTTCTCACAGAGCACCTTCGTGAATATAATAATTAAAAATTAATTGTTAATAATTTACAGTACCATACAAATAAACCTACTATCCAGTCACTACAGGATTGAAGTACAGCCTCAAACCCTAAACCAAATACATTCATAAATGTAAGTTTTCAGATGTGAGAGTCAGGAAATACAGCCACTGTCAATTACAGTGCACATAAAGGATTTCAGAAGAGGAGACTAATTATTCTTCATACTCACAGAGCTATACTAACAATCTTCACAGTGTCTTTAGCCACTTTTACAAGGATAATCAGTTTCAATTAAAAACAGTGGAGCAAGTATGGCATGGTTGATTTAATCCTACACTATTGCTACAATGGAGTTATTCTCGACTGGATGCAAACAAGATTAGCATCACACCCAGAGAGATTAATGCCTTCATGCAATTCCTAGACAGGCTGGCAAGGGCAGCAATTTGCTGATGGCCACAGTGAATCAGCTGCCAAGAATCTCCGACTTCTAGTTCATGCACAATTAACTAAGTCATAATAAATAACTGTCCCAACACATGAAACTAAATGAAGGATGAAATTTTCAAGTTCAATAGATTCAAAGCAACGATGAGAAAAGACTAGATTTTTCCCATTGGAAGTTACATTGATGAATTCAGATCAAAGGCAAGTTAAATACACTTAATTTGGTATGTAAGGATTTTGCAGGATGAAGCAGCTTAAGTGTCAGTGTCTTGTTGCTACATGCCTGCTAAAAGCTGCTACTTAACAGCAGAACTGGAAAACAGGAACATGGGAAGCCCCAGAAACATTAGTGCAATGCCAACCATCCTTTAAACCAGCAAGGAACATGGGATGAACTCAAATGAGAGCCCATATACACTACGTCTCTACCTGAGCTATGGGTAATAATCAACTACTGCTGTCAGCAGCAAGTATCAGCTGTAATTTGTATTTTCTCAATTCAGTTAAAATTACTTGGGTAAAACAACAAAAGTTTTTCAGGACTAAAAGTCACCATTTATACTTTAGCTATAAATGAATATAATATATATATTATAAATGTGAATACTAGTAAGTTTAATATGCATTATTAGTGCATCCTGATTTGACAGAGGTAAAAAGAAAACCATCAAACATACATTAATTTGATTTTTATTTGAATACACTGCTGTTAAAAAAAAGCGCATTACTTTCTGCAGCTTCCACAATAAGCTTCAAACTAAAAGTACATGAAGTGTTTAATCTAAAAGATTTTCCAACATTTTTAAAATGTAATACATTTAACAATCACATAGATAAGAATGAAGTATTTTGTCAGAGTACAAAGTAGGTTGCCCCCGTAGTTTAAAAGACAATAGTTTAAGTTTCCTACTCCAGGAAAATCTGAAGTTCAAAGAGCTGGTAGAGGGTGGGGGTGGTAGTGGGGTAGTAAACAAGGCAGTTGGACAAACGATGCTGTTCTGCACTGAAAGATGTTTGCAAAGATACAAGTTTATTTTTGTCCTTCAGCCAAACAGCAAAGGCAGCCCATGCACTTAGAGTGCCACAGGGCTGTGAACTAAGCCTGGGCACAGCCCAGTGTGCAGTGGCTGATAAGCTGGACTGTGCCCAGCAGTGCCTCTCCCACAGCCACACGGGCCAGGAGCTGCTCAGCGCCTGAAGATCAGTGTTTAGAGGGCAAAGGATGGCAGCTGATCCTAAAACCCCTGTGCTGTACAGCCCCCAGGCTCTGGCTGGCAGGCAGGCAGGTGCCCATGGGGTGGGCTTGGCAGGACTGAGCTCCATCACCCATCAGCTGAAGCAGCCAGGCAAGAGCTCAGGTGCCAGCTGTGCCACTGCTCAGGGAGCCGAATCACCCAGCAGCGACACGTTCAAGGGATCTGCAACAAGAACGAGTCTGTCTGCAAACTCTTCACCATCATTCATCCAACATACATATATATAGACATATATGTGTCTGCATACATATTCTGGTCTGAAATTTCACATTAGCTATTCCAAGGTCATGGGAATATTAATCAAATCCTACCAGGGTAAGGATAAGGCACATGGGGGAATGTTTTCAAAGGTCAATAGAACAGCAAGGCACTCATGCAGCTTAAAAAAAAATAAACTCCAAAAAACTACTCCAACATGACACATTGGCACTTAAGCTGTCATTGACACACAGACACATAAAGCAGGCTATTCTGCTTTTTAACTTTTACACACTCTGAATAGTTTTGTATAAACTATACAAAGTCACAATATATTCTAAATTGAAAGGGACTCACTAGGACCAAGCCCAGTTCAAGTGCATGGCCCATTAAGGGATCTAGCAACATAATTTCTTTCTGTAGTAAAACAATTCCATATTTTCCCTCTAAGTATTTTCATATGCTAGACAAAAATACATATTTTAACTATAGCAAAGGTTATAAACAATATAAACAAAAATACTACATCTCACTATCTGAAGCAAACTAAAGTACAAGTATTTCAAATACTTTTCAAAACAGCTTATTATCAAAATGCACTGCATTTTTTGTTTTAACCTAAATTATAGCTTGACCTAAATTATAGATATTCCAGCCTCTGCAATTTGCTGTCCTTAACAAACATGAGAGCTTTTTCCCAAGTGTTACAGAACTGAACTATTTTTACCAAGATTTTCAGTTATACACTGTATCTGATCAGGTTTTGTGTAAACCAGACAAAGCATAGAAGACCTACAACTATAAGTTAACTGAAGGAAGGTATACTGCAGGCCCTCAGACATCTGAAGTCTAGACAGAGCTGCCTTACATCTGGACTGTGGGAGCATAAGAATCTCAAATCTTAAATTCTCCATGTATTTGCCACGTGTTCCAGGAGTAACTGGATTTATTGCTAAACTTTTTGTGTAGAATTCAATGTAAAGGATTACCTGTAATAATGTTGATAGACTGTCTTATCTTTAAAAAAGCTCCCCATTTCTAAGAAATTCCAGCAGAAGTCATTGCTGCTCTGGCTCCAAAAGTCATCCAGATTCATGCTTCCCCCTCTCTCTGTGAGTGTAGAGACACTCTTCAGCACAACAGCACCACCAAAGTTACCTGGGTAGTAACCTTGCACCATTTCTCTCTTGCCCACTGCATGCATTTTTAAGCAGTCTTAAATGAAAACTTTAGTAGTCTTACCAAACAAACCAACTTTGTTATAGTAGGAGATGTCAGTCAGGCATGCACAAGTCATCTCACCAAGTTGAAGCCCACGAAGCTGCAGACATCTACCTCAGCATCTGCAACCATCACCTCTGCCTTCTGCTTTCACTATTTCCAGCTGGTGATACTTTGAGACACTCCCCAGTTTTGAATGACTGAATTAGACACTGTTTCCTTATTGTTAGCCTACAGTGCTCATCTTGGTGACATTCCTCTCATTATCCTCCCTATTTCTCCTGTTCTAAAAACTCAAGGCCACCTTTTCTTTTACCCTGTTATGATTTGTGGGCCATGTTAACCTTCAACATTTAATGCTCTGTTTGTAGCTCTGGGTATAATCCCCAGTGAGATTCCCCCACCCAACTGGATTCTTAGAATGGTGCATCTTGCACCTTCCTTGCAAGAGGAAGCTCATGTGAAACAATATGCAGCTGGGACATGGCATTCTAGCAAACAGGTATTGCTAGGTCACCATGGGGCTGGATGGGCACAGTCCCTCTCCAGAAAACTAATGCTTTTAATTTTGTATGCAGGATAACTGTGTGGAGAGTTTGGCCACTAAGTGCTTTGTGGCAGTAGCTACTGAGACTACAGAAATCTGGTTATGCAGGCCCTCTGGGGAATACAGCATGAGCCAAACTTGCAAGGATGAGGTTATTATCTGAAATAACTTTTTAAGTAGAGGAAAAGTGGAGGTTTTTTTTTTTTCTCCCAGAAAGCTTTTGTCTAGAGGAGAAGTATCTTCATAAGAGATCATCCTTACTGTCCTACAAAGACTGATCATCCAGGCCTCTCTCCCCTCATCTACAGTAGCTACTTACATAGCTCTTACACACCCCCCGCACACCTCTCCCAACAGCTAAGCAGAAATCAAGCAACTCTCCACCCATCTACACTACACAGCTCAGAAGAAGGCAGGCATATGCATCTTTTCTTCTGGCAGACAAATTACCAATGTGTTACAGCAATCACAGATGCACACAAATACATAGAAAAGACACAAAAAGGCAACCATGTGACAAAGGAACCATGTTTGTCCCTAAGAGTTGGTGAATCAACAGTCAACACAGAGAGAGAAAAAGGCAGTAAATTTTGTGGTGCAGCTACTCCCACCCCCTCCTTTGGGATGTAGTAGAGAACTGCAGATGACACAACAGTAATTTTAGAAATTGTCAGCTTTAATCATTGCACTGTCAAACCAGAAAAGAAACCATGGACTTTTGACCACATTCCCCATCCAATGTGGTTATTTTCTGGACTGTTTGCTTTTTATGGTCTTTATCAATGAAGTCACAGGTAACATCTTGTAACCAAGTTGACACTCTGAACATCCATCCTGCAAATGGAAATTAAGCCTGCATTCCACCCCCACCAGCACACAAGGGCCTGAGCTCCATCCAGCCTCCTGACCCAAGCAGCACTGAGAACAAGGAGCATCTCACACCTGAACACCACAAAGCTTGCTTCAGAAAGACACCAGGACCCTCTGCCACTCTTGGGCTAGATTTGTAGATGGCTTAAACATCATGAGCCTTGCAAAGATGCCCCACAATGTACCTTGGTTCACCAAACCCTTCAAGACAATCCAGCTGCTGTTGCCAGAGCTGCCATGAGCCAATGCACTGGGTGGGAATTGTTACCCTGTTGTTGGTCCCACACAGTTTGACAGCTCATGGACAGCAGAGGGCAAACAGCACACAACATACAATTTTATCCTACTTGCCTACTATTCAAAAAAAGGTATGTGAAGATGACCTTCAAAATCATGGTCACATCACCCTCAGTGGACCTATCCTACCTAATTAATGCTAGGTTTTGCTAATGACCAGGTAAAGTTCACAAGGTTGCACTGGGCAGCAGCCACTTCCATAAAAACACTCAGACAATATGGAAATTGCATCTGTTTCTCAAAGCTTTGTACCCACTGCTGACTTTCTCCAACTCCAAGGGTGTTCTCAGCAGACAGCTCAGCTCCAAAGCCCTAACTTGGCTTGTGAGCCTCCTATTAGGATTGCCTCCTATCAATGAAGGCAAAGTAGTTACAAACTCAGTAGCTCTGTTCCTGTTTTCCTTCTCTGTATAAAGAGTTTCAGGGAAGCTGGTTCCATTTATCCACAGGTGTCCTCTAGGAGTAAGCTACAGCCACAGGACTAAGTCCATCACTACCTTGATTTAGCCAGTAATTGCAGATTTGAGTGTGGAGAAGAGGGAATTTGAGACAAGGCTGCACAGTGAGACTAAGAAACCACCAATAGCTTGCAGCTACCCTTGGACATTAATCAGGGCACTGCAGACAGGACAGACACCTGCAGGAGACAAACAAGATACCATGGTATTTCTCAGAGGTCTGCTGTTGACAAAAATCTGCAAGGCAGCCTTCCATTGGCGAGCTTTAGACCTCAGGCACAGTGAGACTGGCCAAAACCTAACCCAGAGTAAAACTCCATCTCAGGCAGCAGACAGGTAAGAAGTGTGCTGACAACTTCACCCACTGATCCACTCCTGTAACACCAAATTACTTGCTAGTGTAGCATAGGCTCTGAAGACAGATAAAGAGGAGGCTCTTGGAATCACACTGTCAATACTATTTCCAAGAACCCCAGCTACCATCTCTTTGTCAAGCATGCATTACTTTGGACCCCCATTCATTCTAAACAGCATCCTTGCAGAACAAAGAGCAAGGCAGTGCTATTCACATTATCAAGTGGGCAAGTCCTGCTGCTCAGAGAAAGCAGCAGCAGATTCTGTAGATGACTGATACGCTGACAGCCATCTCAGAATACCTGAGAGCAAGAGAGCATAAAAAATTAACACACATCCCAAATTTTTATGGTATTTTACAAAATTACCCAGATAACTCCCATGTTTTCAAACCCTTAATCAACGCTTTTCTGCAGGTTTCATGGTGATGCTCAAAACAGAATTATTCATGCCCGACTATTCCATATTTCTTGAGACATAACCAGCAGAGAAGTCAGTTGTACTGCCTTGAATCACAGAATCACTTGGTTGGAAGAGACCTCCAAGACCATGGAGTCCAACCCATGCCCTAACACCTCAACTAGACCCTGGCACTGAGTGCCACATCCAGCCTTTTTTTAAACACAGCCACGGATGGTGACTCTGCCACCTCCCTGGACAGACCATTCCACTACCTTATTATTCTTTACATGAAAAACTTTCTCCTAATATTAACCTATATTTCCCTTTGCATAGCTTAAGACGGTGTCCTCTTGTTCTGTCAGTTGCTTGTATTTTCTTTGATCCATATGAAATATCTATAAAAAATACTTTGGCATCTGCCCACTTCCATTTAACAAGCATCAATTTAGCTATTTCATCACCACAATCTTTTGTGACCACCACTTCATTCTGAGAACCTAGAAAAATTACCTTAGTTTGTATGCAGTAACACATGATGTTCTAAATTTACCACTTTTTACAAAAGCCTTTCTCACTCCTTAGTACCATGGTAAAGAGACAATAAAAATGTTACAAACAAAATATGAATTAAAGACTCCTTTGTGCTTGCTCCATTGGGGTCAATATCCACACCTCAATGTCCTCACCTTTCTCCACTTTAGTGTCTGAGGCAGCACCAGGGACAAAACTCCAAGCAGATCAAGAATATTGACTATTTTCTTAAAAGGTGCTGAGATTTAAGGTTTAAGTTTTAAGTACAAGTGGTTCATGTACTACACCAAGCACTGCTCATGTGGAGTACAAGTGAGAAGTAAAGATGGCTATCTCTAGGGATTAAGTAAATTCACACCTGAGCTACTTTGCAGGCTATCCCAGTAATAACCTATTCACAAAACAGCATTTATTTCCCCAAAACTCCCAACCAGTGGCAGTGGTAGACAGCATTTTCCTTCCTGTGTGTATACACACACATATATACCAATTTAAGCTTGCAGACACCAGGTTTGCAGTGTTTTAAATCACTGTTATATGGAATTAACTGTAAATTTGGATTTAGTGGAAGCAAATGAAGCCATTACATTACAAATTCTAATTCGTGCAATTTCAGCGTTAAACTTTGGAAGGTGCTTTTTACCCCCCTTTAAATGCCTTTGTCTAAACCAACCTCAGTTCTCACAAAATTTCTGCTGCTGCAGCCAGCTGCACTTAACCCTCCACAGACACACACACACATTCTGGCACATGGCCATGAACTCAGAAGTGAATGGAAAACTCACTACTGAATCATTTTTTCAGTCTCTCTGAGGTACTTCATTGTTCTCTGTGGAACATTTTCCAGTGTTTTCTATAGTCTGCTCTAAAAACTCATTGGCAACCCTTTTCCCTTTGTACTTCTACAGACACATGGATCTTGCTCACATCAGGAAGTCTTAAGGGCTTGTCTCCTGTGGACACATTCCAGAACTGCAGCAGAACAGATTAAGAGATATGAATGTAAGTTACAACATAGTAACTCTCTGCTTTGATGGAATAATACCTTCAGTTGACAACCTATTCCAGAACAGTTAAAGTAGGAAATACTTTGGAACTAGAAGTGACTTGTTTTTGTGGATGACCACGAGGGGGAGTTACACCTATTTAAGTACAGCTGTAATGAACCAGATCTCCTGTTATGCCCACTTATTTTCCTCATCAGACAAACCCTAGATATTCCACCTCCCAATCTGAACCAGTAGTAACAAGAGCAGTTACTGATAAATTACTTTGAGATACAGAGAAGGTAGGCATCTGCAAATAATCAGATTCCACAGTCATGCAGCTGTTTAGCAAACACACACAAAACTTCACACCACAAAACCATGTGGTTTTACTTTCCTAAAGCCACCATTTGTTGTGTAAACAAAACTAATCCAAATATAAAGTAAAACTCAAGAAGCCAAAACTCAGATTGTCAAATTGAAAGCTCAGAATTAAACTAAATAAATAAATATGTGAACGGAGGGAGCAGCTGGAAATTAGGTATTTTTTACTGCAGAAAACAAGATCCCAGAGGGACTACCCTCACTAGCCAGAACATCCATAACAGAGGCCCTAGGACTGAGTCAGTCATCTTCCTGCTCTAGTGCTTCAGTGCTCTGGTTTATAGCACATCATTATGAACAGCTGATACATGAGGCAGAATTGTAAGACCATGTATCAGGTGCTTGCCTGGAAGACAATCACTACCTGAGACAGTAGCTCCACATCCTCTCCTGGAGGATTACTATGAAGACACCATCCAGAAATACTAATTTAACACATTCCCAGCACAGCTCTTCAGGCTGTACAACACTCCCTTGCAGCAGAACACACCTGTAGAGCCTTCAGAGTGGGGCATTGTGAGCTATCACTATTTTGGAGAGTGAACTTCACCTTGAGGTGAGACTTGTCCCCTTGACGAATCTTGGTCCTTTTAGGGAATAAACACTCCCCAAAAATTCTTAGAGGGGATAGAAACATAAAACTGGATTAACATTAGGGCTCTCTCTGCACAAAATATGTTTGATTTCTGGAAGAAGTCTCTACCTTGTGCCTTACAGCTCCATGATCAAGTATGTTACTCAAAATCAGTTAGGATACAGGAAGCAAAACACTGCAGGCCTCAGCCTCAAAACTCTGTGAGACCTTACATGTGAAGATGTAAATCTCATGCCAAATTTTGAGAACAGGTAGGGGGAGGGGAGGGGGAAGAGCAAGACAGAATTAAAAAAGAAAGCCTTTAAGCATTCCTACTGAGGATCAAAAGAAAGCACTTCCATAGAGTGAAAACATGCTATTAAAATTCTTTCTTTGGTGTGAATGAAGTTTGGACTGAAAATTACAAAAAAATTTAAGCTCTTGAAACAACAGAAGTCTCCTCCACCTCCTAACCCGCTGCCTCGTTATGGCTGCAAACTAAAATTAAACACTATTCCAGAAGTGAGTGACACCTCCTCTCCTGCTGCAACACTAAGTCTCTTGAAAAGCAGAACCCTTTGACAACCCTGAGAAGGTTCTCTGTTGCAATCAACTATGGACAAACTGATGTCGTTACTGAATGATATGAAGAATGACATCAAAATATGTGACACTGTACACACTATACACACTGGTCCCTCTCAGAAAGAAGGCCCAGCAATGAACCACCATAAGCTTTTACCACATTAATTCTGAATCTAACTGTTAGCAGTCACTAGCAGTGGATTCAACACGAACTTCATACAAAATAGGAGCAAAACCCTCTCACCTATAAAGCAGCTGTCTTAAAATTCACTTTGACCAAGTAATCCATCAGCACTGCTGGGCCACAAGTAAAGGCTGGCAGACCACCACACAAGAGGCAGTTCAGAAATGCCTCCACAGCACCACAGTAGTTAGGAATACCAAATTAGAGGCCAGGCAGTGGGAATGATAGGAGACTAGGAAGTAAATCAAAGAGGGTAGGCAAATCAAATCCTAATAGACACTGTTGTTCCCTGCAGCCACCCAGCCAGTTGGCTGAGTAGTGATCCAACACTGTAGTAGTCAGATTATAAAGGTGATAGGATGGAAAAAGAGAGAAAACAACAAAACTTCTCACTACCACACACCTTTTAATGAAATAGCTATACAAGAATGTAGGGTAAGCTACGTAAGGTAAGCCATGAATACTTTCCAGAAGGAACTCCCTCCACATAAGCACTAGGCACAAGTTACAGTTGAGAAAAGTCAGTCATAGCAACCTAATAAAAATGGCTTTGTGGTCCCTCTGCCCTAATAGCAGCATGACTGGAAGGCACAAATACTGACAAGTGCTGGCTCAACAGCTGCAGTTAACACACACCAGGTAGGAAGCAGCAAGGTACTGAGGAGATGAAGTGACAGACACTGCAGGAAGCATTCCTGACAAATGACGACTGGAGAAGCACTGCACAGTTCACAACTGAAGCCTACAGCCTGCCTTCCAACTTAAAAGCTCTCAATTTGTCAGAGATCTGCAGCTGAATTCAGTTGCTTGCATACAGATGGCTTAACATTTGACACCAGAATTTCCCATACATCTACACCGGGCTGACAGAAACAATGTGAGTTCAAAGCCTGTGCTATTCCAGGCTGGCAACTGGCGGCCAAACAGGGAATTGTGATCATCCTAAGCAACACTAAAAACATGTTTTGGCAACAGAACCAAGCTCCTCCTCCAAGCTCAGTAAGCAGTATGCAAATAAGACTTTAGTAGCAGTACCTCCAACACCACATATAATTTTTTTAAAAACAAAAACTTAATATTCACCTCACTTCTGTTTCACTCTGCATAGCACAAGACACTGAGCTTTTCAAGACCTGTATTAAGATTTTCCCCCTCCTCTTAGCACTGAAAAGCCATTATTAAAACAGGTTTCAAACTTGTTTTACAAGCCTCTCACCCAGAGAGGCTCTCACCCTTTACAGGTATTGCTATGGGCAAAGCCTTTCCACAACATGGCATATTCTTTCTCAGAGGAGCCACTCTCACACTCAATGTAGGTAAGAAAAGTGCTTATTTTCAGTTTAAAAGAGTCAAGTTGTTCTTTCAGTCAGAAATTTCAGCATCCAGATAGAAAACAACAGAATGCAAAAGCCACAATGGAGAATAGAGTTAAGAATAACTTCAGGTGCTTCTCCTCAGTAAGGTGAGAGAGGAGCAAAGAGCATCTTCTAAATATGGTTTTTGCACTGAGTTCAGGCAGGCCAGGATATAATAAACTACTTCCCCTGAGAATTTCAACAATTACTCTGTTTAACAGCAAGTTGCCTGAGCTATATGCAATCAGCTCTGCCAAAATGCTCTGAATAGCCACATTGCTGTGCTACACCCATTCCTCTTCCACTCTAATACAGGATCCAAGGCAGGGTGGAGGGAGGAAGTCGGTAGTTCCCTTACATAGTGCTTATACGACCACGGAGCTCTAGAACACTCTGTCCGAAGAAACATCTACTCACTAAACATTATCGGCCTTGCCATTCAGTGCAACAGGTATCCTTAATAATTTCTCACTGACAAATTTGTTACATACTATCAGAGGGGGGCGCGGGGTTGGGGGAGAACTTACGTCCATTTTGCGAGCAGCCGTGTCCTGATCATAGTGTCCCATGATGTTTGGGAAAAAAGTCATATTGTAAGGCATTCCTGAACACCTGGAAATAGTAATTGGCTCACATGTGAATAAGCTGTGCCCTTGCACCAGAGCCAGAAGTAAACTGCAGGTCACAGAGAACACAAGTGCCTTCATTTTGTCAGGATCTCCAACTTCAGCAGCACATCGCTCTGTTCAGTCAGACCGGCGTTGCACAAGGATGAAAACACACATCTTCCTCTGCTAGCTCCAGTGTAAGGCAGTAAGGCACACAAGCAGACTCCTCAGAGCTGCTTTAGCTATTGTCCATTTCAGCTGAACGCGACTTTACTAAATCCCTTCTTCTCTGAGCCTGTACGTGCAAAGACGGGACAGAGAAGTGAACAGCAGAAACAACCCGACCGCGACCACCCGTGCAAAGGCCGATCTCGGCCGGCCTGCAGGCGAGAGGCAGAGGAGGCCTGCGGCTCCGCCCGACCCCACACAGCCCGCCGGGGCCGCGGCTCGGCGCAGCCCCCGCTCCCGCCGGGCCCGGAGCCGCCGCCGCTCCCAGCGCCCGCTCCCAGCCCCGCCCTGGCGAGCGCCGCCCGCGGGCCCGGCGCGGCAGTCGGCCCAGGACCCGGGGCTCGCCGGGCGCGGCCCCGGCGCCGCATCCCCGCCACGCCCGGGCCGCGCCCCCGCCGCCCCCTCACCGGTGCCCGCCTCCCGGCGGCCAGCCCGCGGCAACGCTCCGAGCTGCAGCCGCCGCTCCCCGGGACGGGACGGGACGGGGCCCAACCCGCTGCCCGCCGCACTCACCGGCGCGGCCCCTCCGCGATGGCCGCCCCGCGGCACCTGCAGGATGTGGCGTCTGGCGGGAGGGGCGGGGCGGCCGCACCTTCCCGCCCCGGTGGGGCCGGGGGCCGTGGCGGCGGGCGGGGCCCGGCCGGGCTGTGTGGGGCAGGGATCTGGCTGTGGGGAGCAGGGACCGGGCTGTGGGGAGCGGGGACCCGGCCGTGGGGACCAGGGACCCGGCCGGGCTGTGGGGAGCGGGGACCCGGCCGTGCGGCCGTGTTGTGCCAGCGCGCCTCCCGTGCAGGGGGAGCCCCGGGACTGCAGCACAGACACGAGCGGCGTGAAAATCCCTTCAAACAGACGGCACTGGGGTTTTCGTAAACATCTCTGTAATGCACTGTGTAAATTATGAAGGCAAATTACAGACATTCAGGCGTCGAGCCGTGAACCTGTCCCGCCGTTGGAACCGATCTCGAGGATTGTTTTCAAACGCACCTCGGCCTCTGCCAGGCGGGAGAGCTCCGCGGCAGAGGGCGGCCAGCCCTGCCCTGCCACCTTTACTGCCACCTTCACTGCCACCTTCACTGCCACCTTCACTGCCACCTTCACTGCCGCCTTCACTGCCACCTTCACTGACACCTTCACTGCCGCCTTCACTGCCACCTTCACTGACACCTTCACTGCCACCTTCACTGCCACCTTCACTGCCGCCTTCACTGACACCTTCACTGCCGCCTTCACTGCCACCTTCACTGACACCTTCACTGCCATCATCACTGACACCTTCACTGACACCATCACTGCCACCTTCACTGCCACCTTCACTGCCACCTTACTGCCACCTTCACTGACACCTTCACTGACACCTTCACTGCCATCATCACTGACACCTTCACTGCCACCTTCACTGACACCGTCACTGCCACCTTCACTGCCACCATCACTGCCACCTTCACTGACACCATCACTGCCACCTTCACTGACACCTTCACTGCCATCATCACTGACACCTTCACGGACACCTTCCCTGCCACCCTGTTGCTACCTACACTGCCACTTTTACTGCCACCTGAGCTGTCACTGTCCTGCAAAAGGCCCAAATCCTCAGGAGGTGATGGGTGCGGACACTCAGTAGATGAAGCTACAGCAGAGGAAGAGATTGATATTAGAACTCGATGTTCAGTAATTGAATTTAATGAAAGAAAAGGAAGTAATCAGAAATATTTGCTGAGGAAAGGGACGCTGTGGTGAGAACAAAGGGAAATGACTGTTCAAGTGAAGGAGGAGCATTGTGGTGACTTTGGTGCTTAGACTACTGCTGTCTTCCAGAGACGCGGCTTGAGGATGTGTGCACTGTTCTCCCACTGCTCCCACACCTGCTGCTGGCTGAGACCACACATACCAGACAAGTAGTGGCCAGTAGTGCTCAACTGTGTTCACAAACACAGCCCTGAGCTAATGAGTCCTAACTATAGAAATGCTGAAGGTTACTAAGCAGAGGTGACCAAATTTCTCAGCACGGAGCCATCCAAGGTCTCATCAGGCTGTTCAGCCATGCCAGTTGCTCCACGCTCCAGGACTGGAACAGGAAACACCAGATGCCGAGACATGCAAATCAGATTCAAGAATTGTTTGATGATGTTCAGGCAGCACTGCTTCTCTTCTAATGAGCCCCTAAATAGTCTGTGCAGTCTGGCACATTCATCCAGAGAATCCCTCCATGGATTGTGGAGACCATGAACCTGCACGTGGTTATTCAGAAGACAATAAGCATCTAGAAGCTCTCTATTCATGCAGATATTTGTGTGTCATTGCCTATGCCATGCTAAAGAAACATAAAACTCTTCCAGATTCCCTTACACCAAACCATTTTGACACCTCTGTGAGTCATGAGGATTATACCTGCCTGCTGCATATCCACATAGCTCTGCCACTTGAGCACATGGAGTAACTTGATAGCTGGAATTAAATTTGCTGTGCAAACAAGAAAATTATGTTAAATTAAATGTTATTTGCAGGTTGTGGAAGTTGATGTACTTTACTATATGATAACACCCATCTACATTATCCTTTGTCATTGCTCCATTTCTCATCTTCCAGCTTTCTTCTGTCCTAGTCTCTCTCAGTAGCTCTTCCTATCCTAGAAATACTACATTTTTCTTTTCATAAGCTCTGAGAGGCTGCATACTCTAGGGATCTGGCAGTGAGCACCCCAGGATCATGCAAGGGACAGTTTCCCCACTTCTCTTCTGCAGAAGTTCTTGGGAAGTTCTTGATCAAACCTTGATGAAGTTGCAGAGTTGCTCTCAGCTCTGGGAACACCATAAGACACACTAAAACCTTGCAGGGACAAAACATGTTCAGTGCAGATACACAAACCACCGGATTTCTAATGAACTCTCCTTTCTAGTTCCATTGACCAAAGCATTATATACAGTCATGGCTTAGTTTGTTCTATCAGAATGCATTTTTTTACATAAATGTCTGAAAAACAGATATGGTTAAGTAACATTCTTTTCCTTCCCTAAAGACTCTCATGTTTTTATTAAATGACAGGAAAAGGCAGAGAACAGGAAGCATGAACCCTTTCTTCAATCACTCTATTAATATACTTTCTTTGCTCAGAACCTAGTTGTTAGGCAAGTTATTCCAGATGTTGGTTCTCAGAGCCATGATCTAAATATATTTGTTTCTGGCTCTATTAAGGTCTTGACTAACCAGAATGGGGAATGTGAGTACTCTCACTGGTATCTAGCAAAGCACCTTTAAGTATGATTAAGTATTTTAACCCTGTGCTCAGCTATATTGCTGATTAGGGATGCAGCTACTCAGATGTGTAAATATTTTTCTTACCTGGCACTGGAGATATTGTTAACATTCCAGTTAATATTGATTTGCTGACTTTCCCTGGCATTGCCTCAAATAATTATAGTTTAGCAATTTTTACTATAAAGAATATAAGTGATTGAAAGCCTTGTTTAAATCCTAGGTCATCTTCAGATATCTTTAAACAAGTTTAGCAGAAGTGGATTCAGCAGTCGTGCACAGCAGGTCCCTTCCAAGCTCTGCTTGCTCCCACCGTCTTTGCAATGGATGTGGTGGAACAGGCTGTGTGCCATCCCCTCCATGATCATGCTCCATCCAGCTTGCTTAAACCCACCCTCAGCAGAAACAGTCACAGCATGCCTGGGCTATGAACTAAAGCAGCATTTCCTCCATCCAATTTTTTGTGAAGATGTCCCTCCAGTGAAGGTAAACAACAAGGTGACCATGTTTACCTGCTGTGTGAATGTGTTAGTGCCCCACGTGCTCAGGGAGGAGTGATCTCAAGAAGTGGCAGTTGTCAGCAGAAACCTTCCTCTGACACACCAGGAGGATGTGTGTGGTTTTAGTGCTTGGATCTGCACACAAGTGCTTGTACACTGGCTTGAACTTTCCCCTCTTGACACATCTAAAAGCTTCATAATTGAATTGCACTGTTAGGACATTGTACCAATGTTTGACCTAATGTAATTTAAATGTTACAGATTTGCCAATTACATGGTTTGATAGTGGCTGGTTCAGTTATAAGGGTCATAATGTTCTTATTATTCTGCATTTAAAACACGTTGTTTATGATTTGTTGAAATTTAGAAGGACTAAACAGCCAGTAGATGGCACCAATAAATCCTGATATGAGAATTAGAATGGCGAAGTGTAGTTATTATGTTTGTCTCAGATGCATTTTGGAAATGAAAAAAACTAGACAAAACAACATTATTGACATAACTTATACTTTTTAGTTTACAGTAATAGTTTATGAACATAATGTTTGTCTAAAATCAAAACTCTACTGTGTAATTGAACACATGAACTCGTGAGGAAGAACACAATGATGTCTTACAGTAATTTCCCAGATATTTAGAAAATCCAGTCATTGATGAGTTAGTGCCTTCTGAGTACTTCTGCAGTCTCATGCAGCTGTGTCAGCTTAAACCTTGTATATAGCATCTTCTTCCATAAAGCCTTTAAAGTGTAAGTCCCCCACCTCAGCTCACTAACCAATGAAGACCAGAGAAGGAATCATATCAAGAAAACCAGAATGTTGATGCATTGCTGTGCATTAACCGCATTACTGGGTACATGTTCCTCCCTGAGCAAAGCATGTTATTTAGACTTTAGTCCTTCAAAATATTACAGCTGTGTGGGCTGTGGCACCCACACACAAGGAGATGTTTATTTCTTTGATGTAAGGAAGATCTCAAGAAAGATCTCATCTTTTATTTGTCTGTAAATGACAACACCGTGCCTTCACAGCATTGCTTTAATAAAACAGTGATTATGCTAATAGCATTTCTTTCCAAACAGGTTACCTCACCTAGCCTCGGATATTAAGCACGATGCAAACTAAACAGGAAGTATTCTTGTAAAGAGTAAACTGTCCTAACAGTTTAAGGCCAAGGACACTTCATTCCTTGTGGACCTTTAGCAGCTGCCTTCACTCCTGATAAACCTGCAGCCCACCTGGGTGGGTGACAGTGAGCGACAGACAGCAACAGTGAGCGTTTTTCTTCACAGAGCCCCTCTTATCTCGTTGTTTCTGTGGCTGTAGTGGTACTCACTTTAGACAATGTCACACAGGCTGGGGAAAAAGAAATCTGTGTTTCAGAGCATGAGTCATTTCCTATGGAAAAGAGTGATACAAACCAAGTGATCTGTTAGGGCGGACAGGCAAGGTACAGGTGATTCTGACAGCAAAGCAGAAAATCCTGGCTTAATGAGGTATATTGCAGCTTTGGGTTTTACTCCCTCCAAAACATGGACCCATTAACTTCAGTTGAACTGTCCCTTTCAATACAATATGCAATTATCAATGCAGGAGTGACTCCACACACATTTCAAATGCTATTCTGTAAATTGGTAGTTCAAGATATTTATTGAAACGTGAGGATGCTAGAGATACAAGAATACAATAGCTTTGGAAGTTCAGAGGCTACTACAAGGTGATTCATGTCAGACTGTTAAAGGCAGACTAATGAGCATCCACAGCAGTGTTTCAGGACATTGGTAATTATATCCATCCCATAACCAGCTAATGCATCATCTCTCCTCATCATAATAACAATCCTGTGCTGCAGGGATTTCCCAGATTCTGATGAAGTACATAACAGAGTACCTTGCACAAAAAAAACTCAGGTGTGCCTGTAAGTGCATCCTCTCAACACATCTTCCTGGGATTTCTGGAGGCAAAATATGAAGGAAGAAGTTCAGATAAGAAACACAAATTTTTCATTATTATTGCTTCACAATTTCTTTAAGAGCATTTCTTTTCAATCCTGTGGAATAAAGTTATTGTTAATGTGTAAAAAACTAGTTAGAAAGTGTCACAACCACTGTATGCATTACCTTTACAGACAGAACAGCAAGTAATTTTCTATCTTTTTTTGGTTACTGTTTATGATAACAAAAACTTATTTTAATAATGGTTTTAATGCTCAGAAATAATGCTTTTCCTGATCCTGTTTGCAGGTGCTCCTGAGCTCTTATAAATAGAAGCATCCTGCAGAATACTAAGTATGTTTTTCAGCTGAGACATTCAGTTCTGCCTGAGATCAATGCACAGTACAAAAATGAGTCACGCTTTAGATCTTGTAGTAAGTATAACCACATAACAACTAATTTCTCAGGTTAATAAAACCTGCTACACTCCAGGACTTGTGTCAGCATTACTGTTTTAAATTAGGATTTGCAAAATAGTGTTCTGGAACCAGTTACACCATGTCCTGGGAGATAGTGCTGACCCCTTTTAAGACATCCAAATTATATAAACTTCATTTTCTTAGTATCCTTCCATGCTTTTTTATCCTTGATGTTTAAGATCAACCATTGTATAACCAACCAATGTCTGGAAACTAAGCCTTTTCATCTGAGCATTTGTAGTCAGATTATTGAGACAGCTACATGGATGTAAAGCATCTCAAATACAAATTATTGTATTATACAAATACAAATAAAATCATAGAATTATAGAATGGTTTGGGTTGTGAATGGATCTTAAAGATCATCTTGTTTTCCCTGCCATGGTATTCAAATAGACCAGGCTGCCAGAGCTCCATCCAACCTGGCCTTGAACACCTGCAGGGATGGGGCAAGTAGAACATGGAATTTTGTCAGGTAATAAAACTAAAATAGACAAAGCCAATAATGAATGAGATAGGAAAGATTTTAGTATGTGTTAGTAGTAATTGCAGTAGATCATAAATAGAAAAAAATGCTTCATTAGCAAGGGATTGAGTCTAACTATAAAAATGCTTTTTTTTTTTTTTTTTTTACTACATCTAATTAACATCCAAATTTGTACAAAGTGATTTCATGTTTGATTTCGTGTTTGTGTCTTCATTTCCCTTCTTGGACTCTCTGACATATAGCTACGTGTGTTCAACTTGAAGGTGAAAGAGGAGGCCAAAAGTCAGAAATTAAAGCTTCAGATAGAGAAGGAAAGCCAGGAACCAACGAGGGAGGGACAGAGGGGCAGGATTCTCCAATGCATGGGAATGAGAAGCAGAGGAGGAAGGCCAGGAGGCTCTTTGCTTCTCTGAGAAGAGTGCACAGGACCCTGGGTCAGAGTTAACTTGCTGGATGGGGATGGAAATTATAAAGCTCAGCTGTGGGCAATTGCTAAGAATCTTACAAAGCATCCAAAATGTCAAAGCAGAGCAAAAATGTGTCATATAAGCAACAAGAAAAGGGAAGCCTGAGATCAGGTGGGATTTATGCCTCTCTGTGACACTGGAATCCTAACCCACCCTTCTCAGAGCACTGGGTCATAAACTCCTAAGATCTTGTTTTCCAAACAGGGTATATGGCAGAGAAGTATCCATAAAGAATTTCCTATTGCAAACAGAAAGTGAAAAGCACTCATACCATCAGCTCCTGGATCCTGGAGACCTTCTGAGGCACAGACACACTTAGGGTTCATGGGAAACTTCTCAGCCCTTCCTTGCCAACAGCAGCCTAAACATCATCATTATCTTTGTCCTTAGAGGACCCAAACTGCCCTTGAATGATAGAGATGTCCATGTCTCCTTCCATGGAGACACTCTTGTGCATGATGTGATGCCCTTGTCCTGAACCTCCCAGTAGCAGAGGACAATGACTTAGCAATGGATCACTGACTCAGGGCTTTAATGTTAGTCCTGCACTGCAGTAAGTTGCATTTCTACCTGTGCTGGGCCATATGGCCACAAAAGACCACAGTGAGACACCCTGTGCCATCGATTGTCACCTCATGCACTGATGACCCTTTGCTCAAACTTTCAGACAGTTTAAGAACCATCCAAAAGGTTTAATTTGGATCATGATATGCTGGAATTGCACATTCTCCTGGGACATTGTTTTTCTTGGTTGCATTTAGGGGTAAGTTTGGAGCTACCTTCTGTGTCTGGTCTAATTTCTGAGTGGTATCATTCAGTAGAACTGGTATTTTCACGGTGAAAAGTGAGGATAGGCAAAAAAAAAACCCCAGCATAGTAGCAGAGGCCATAGGGCTGCTCAGCAGCAAGATAGAGAGGCTGATCATGGCCAGCAGCCACTCCAGACCTAAGGATTCTAACAACACTTAAGGGAATAACCAATTCATGTAAAGAGGAACACAGACATCCAGAAATGGCAACCTTGTTTACAGAGGTCAGAAAGAGAGAAATTCTGTACCAAAGGTATGGTAATACACCTCCTGGGACCCTTTCAAAATGTCGGTAGAGCAAAATTTATAGACAAGCAAAATATCATCTTTACTCACCCAATTCAATTTCTGATGGAAATGCAATTAGAATAATGCTACTAGAATTTGACAGTCTGGCCCTCAGATTCATAAATCCTTTATAAATTCAATTGTCCTGTCTCTTCTTTGTGCATCAGATGTCACAACAACAAACATAAGTACTTCGAAACTTCTTTCTTCACCACTCAAGAGTTATTTTCTCTTGAACAAAGGGACTGAAATTAAATAACAAAGACAGCATTTTTTTTATTCTCCTCTTTTCACTTGCATTATACGAACACATGCCTCATTATATTTTGCACTAAATTAATTCAACTTCCTTAGAAGAACTCAAGTGAAACTGTTTAAGTGAGTGTTATGGAGTAATTTATTCTAAAAACAGATACTAACAATTTTAATAGAAGTTAATAACAATTTCTGTTATCATACCAAAAATTTTAATGTATTCACTGATTTACAGAGCTATAACCAGAACAACGATTTTATCCCATAACTTCATAATTTGTATGTTTTCCTCATTCCATTCTCCTCTCTGTGCCTTTTCTGGCAAGATATAGGTGTTTCTGCATTTTTGCCAATTGCATTGTGTCTTTTCCTCAGCCACTAGCAAATACAAGGTTTTTACACTCCTGGGAGTAAAGTGAATAATTTAGCTAAGCTTTTGTTTGAGCTCTACAAGAGCTGTGTGAGTGAAACTGTTGGATGCCAGGAACAAGTTCTTAAATTTCTACCAATTTGCAAAAACCTAAAGTTGCTTTATATTCAGGAGCTCTAACTGTGTCAGTTGAAGTGCTGGTTTTAACCTGTTTCTGAATTTGAAATAATAAGAAGGGAAGAAATAAATAAAAAGAGAAGAAAATCAAACCTGCATTACTAGAGCTTTCTACTTTAATACTAATTTGTGGTAAAGTAATATGTTTTCTTCTAGATTGTGGACTATTGTAGGAGAACAGCAGCAGCATAATCCACGTTGAATGAATAAAGCCAGAGGCTCACTAATGAACACAGAAAAGTAATTTTTTTTTGTATAAAAATGCTTATAAAAATTGTCTAAAAATTATAGAAACATTATTTTCATGTTGTATAAAATTATATAAGCTCAAAACTGTAGGAAAAACTACAAACCCACTGATTTGAGCCCACAATTAAGTCACTTTATATCACAATGCCAATATAAAGTGTATAGAGTGTGCAAGCTATACTCCCTTTAAAGGTTTTATGCTAACAAAGTAGACAATGTGGTATGCAATGGCCTTAGTAGTAGGGAAAGTCAGTGTCTCTTGAATCAAAACTTACCTTTGCTAAATGCAACCAAAATGGTCAGTTAATGGAAGGAGAAAGATGTCATGTAGACCTATCCCCACTGAGTTTTAAACTGTTTAAGATATATGGAACAAAATCATAGAGTAGAAACAAATTACACTAAATTGCACTGGTGTAAGCAAAGCTTGAACTTGTCTGTCATGTGAAGATGGAAATCATTATTTCTTTTGATCTCAAAGATGTCCCAAATACCCAGTAGAGGTGGAAGGTGCTATTACTTTTCTAAGAGTACAACAGGCAGTCTGAGAGCACTGTCAAATGTATTTTATTATATTACACATGTCAAAAAAGTGGTCACCAGGACTTGCTCAAGAAAATCTGCAATAAAAGAAATTTATCTGAGTAGCACTGACTGTTCAATTATGTGGGATAAACCCCATATGAAGAGAAACAATCCAAAGAACTGAGCAGACATTAATGAGGATATCATGAGCTAATAAGAAAAGATCATAAATTTGCCACTGAAGATGTCCTGGACCAGCACAGTTATTGCAGAGGGAACTGGTGGGTTTGTTCCTGTGTGTTCATGTTCACCAGGGTTAGGGTTAGGGTTACATGCACATGTGCCATGTGTGCAGCACAGATGGTCTGGAACTAGGATCCAGGAGCAGGTACTGCTCCTGCAGGTAGGGGATTTGGCAGCATAAATTCACCCTGTGATAAAAATGCATTTGTAACATGAAATACTAGCAAGAGCTTATTTGATAGAAATAATTTGACAGAAATAAAAAATATCTATATGGTGAAGGCATAAGAAACAATTTCTCACCATGGATGTAAGTAATTAATACATTGTAAGAAAAGACAGCATGCAGACAAATGAGCAGCAATGATGACAGCAGTTTTGGGCTAGGAAAAAAAAAAAATATATACCAGTATATATTCTGGAAGTTATTCTGTTATACTTGTTAATTATTCCTCTAAATTGTCAAAATATATCAGGCACAGACCAGGGACAGAAAATCCTTATCAGATATGAAATCCCAGCTAGAGCAGGAATGGGTATAAAGTGTTGGCCTCCACAATGATTTTAAACATGCTAGCTCATCTGAAAGATGATTTTGAATCAGACATATGAATATCATTTGCATAGGACGCTATACATGTACATTAATATTGAACTTCCTCCATCCCAGCAGTTCCCAGGGGTGATTATACTGCTTGGGGTGAGTTGTGGCTGTTCAGTGAGTTAATGAGAATTAATTTTGCCCCTGTGCTTAGCAATTGTGATCATGAGCTTTAGTTTTGCCAGGCCCATGTCTGAATTGGTAAAAATAAGAATTGATAAAAATATGCTCTCAATAATAGAATAATGTGTCTAATAATGTGCTGGGGAAAAAAAAAAAAAAAAAAAAAAAAAAAAAAAAAAAAAGTCATGTTAATAGTCTGAATAACGTGGAAAAAATTTTCTAGGAGGGAAATAATTTAAGGGCAAAAGAGATGCTACTGCACTGCAGAAGGGTTGGTTTAGGGACATGGACAGGCCACAACACCCAACATTTTAGGTTCAAATCAGTCCTTGAGTCAGGCAAACTGAACATTAAGCCATTCACTAAGTGTGACCTGGAAGGTTCTACCTGCCTTGCATGAACAAGCCCAATATTTAATTTCCTGGTAAAACCAGATACAGATGAACATTAATAATTTCATGCCTTTTGTATCTGACAGCTCTTCATAGCTGATAAAGAATAGGCTGCTGCTTAGCTATGGTGCCTTTTCTTAAGCTGCTTTTTGACTGTGAGCAAACTGTTTTTTCTATTCATGCAGTAATACCCCAAACATGCTTTCCTGTAACCAAACATGTGGGTGTTTTATAGAGGTTAATGGAAATTAAATTAAAGCTGAATGTACTGATTATAATGCAAGAGTGTGCAAGCAAAGCTAATTAATACAACTGGCAGCAAGGCTCTGTCTGCCCTTTGACACCATTCTCTCCCTTTCTCCCTCAATCCCATTTTTTCCCTAAAACTATTTGTTTTATACAGTCCTGAATGGATAGACCCCACTTTTTGCACTTAGTACTTAAATGATATTCAATCCTCCAGAAAGAAATGAAAAGCTATTATATCCTCCATTTTTTCTTCTTGCTTATGCATGTCCTAGTTCTACCATTAAGATTACAGTATTTCCTAGATTTTAGTGTTTGCTGAGTTTTTCTGTGCAAGGAGCTATTGCAAATAAACTTGTATTTTGTCTTGATTAAGTGACATATGTGAACAAATGTAATTTCTGGTGGACCAGCTCACTTTTTATCTTATATTAATGACTCAGATTGGCCATTAGTTTACCAAAGGGCAGAAGAATGGCTTTTAACTATGGATAGTATGCAGAGGCTACCTGAAAAAAAATTGAAAGCCAGACTGAAGGATTTGAAAACTGGAGGGTGGTAACAGGACAGAATGAGAACTTTCCTCCCTGCATCTTAGAGTACATCTTATTTCTTGTTAGCACCTTTTTCACATGCTTCCCTGAGCCAATCTGGACAGGAGGCACCTGAGAGGGCACTGGTGCAATGAGGGATATTTGGCCTGAGGACAATGAAGTTTTAGTTTTGAAACACTGCAGTGTATTGAGTTCTTCAAAATATTTGCCTCACTATGAAATGAAGAGGACTGTGGACACACTGTGTACACATTATTATTATGTAGCTCATGTAGCACCTCCTAAGCATTCATTTTAGAAATGCCATCTCAGCACATAGTCCCCAGAGGCACGAGTGGAATAGACTCCATCAAATTTAAGCTCTGGGGGCTTCACTTGCACACACCCCTGCCACCCCCCACCCCACCCAACAAAGGCTCCACTTGCAAGGTACTGTCTGATCCCAGATTTGGAAGCATCCTGTTTGTAGGGTTCCCATGGGCTATTACACTCCTGACTGCTGGACTATGGCTTCCTTGTGTCCCTAAATCCTTTTTCTTTTTTGGCACATCTGAAAGCCATTCCTTTGATACTATTCTTCCTTTTCCACAGGAAACAAACCAGTTGTGTGTCAGCATCCTGGCCAGGAATCAAAGAGAGCAAGCTACTTGTCAGGCAACACTTGGGACACAGACAATTAGGATGGGGATGAGATTTCAGCAAGAGCCTTTCTTGTAGTAGGGAAAAATATAATGAAAATTTCATGCAATTTAGAAAAAAAAATAAGAAGTGTTATCTGTAAAAGTTATGAGTTTATTTCTATTGGCAGAGATCAAACAATACTACAGCTACTTTTTTATCTTGTGCTCTCCAGTTCAGACAGGAATAAGAGTTTTTCTTTTAGGTATGTATTTTAGTTGCCTCATGGCATCTTACTAGAGAAAGTGTCTCAGATTCCCAGTGTCTTCCACTTTAGCATGACAGCAACCACAAACTCTCCCATTTATAATTACAGAGGTACAACTGTATTTTGACCTCATAATCCCTCTTTGGCAATTTCACCAATTTCTTATGGGAATATATACATTTTACCTTCTTCCATATGACCAAACAGTCCATGAGCCACAACCTGAGGACATCAGATACAGAAATATTCTGATTCCATGAATAGCAGATGTGGGAACCATTCATTACACCTTTGCACTCTTTGATCTCAGCTTTAAAAGCTAACCCAACCACAAAAACAGAAATGTGAAGTGCATAGAGTAATAAACAGACACATTAAAAATTTTATTTATTTTCATTTTTGAATTTAAGGTCAATCTTCATTAGTTTGCAGAAAGTAAAAAAATGTTCCCGTTAGTCTAGTTTGAATTTAGATGTATTTTTAAATAAAACTAAGCCTGCTTATTCAAATACAATTTCTGTGCACAAATTATATAGCTCATTCTTTTCATAAGGCATGTAAAACATTTCAGTTCAAACATTAAAATATTTTACATTTGGGTATCAGAATTACAAACAGAAATTGAAAGTTCTCAAAAAAAATGTGCCTGAACTGCATAAGTACATGCTAAAGACATTACAAAATACACATGCAGAGACATGCACAGATAAATTTTATATGTATATGAACATACTAGGAAGATTAAAAAATACCTGTGTCCTGGTTTTTATGAAACCTCAGTCATTTAACTAAAAAGAATGCATGTTTAATGGAGTACTCATATATTGCTTACACAATAATTATAGCTTCCTATTTATGTCAGTACAAAATCATTTCAGTCACACAGTAAAATTGTGTGTCTTCCAGTCAGTGTCCTACAGTGATGCTGAAATGATGAAATACATTAAGGAATCATAAGGGAGAAGATGAAGGAATAGTGCAAGGTAAAGCTGTACTGAATCTTTGAGAAGATTAATTTGCCTCATGAACTGTAAATCCTCTCTGTTCTTTAGACAATATCCTCTTTCTTTTGAATGATTCCATTTCTCACATAGTGGAAGAAGACATATAGGAAAATTCTATGTATATATTGTGTTGGAATTGTGGAAACCTGACAAAGTTCCTTTCTGTTTAAAACCTGAACTTAGATGAATCATAAGAACTCACCATCTGCTGGCACATCATTCCAGCAGAAAGTGTGTTGTTTCAGTGTGCCTGTAGAAATCTTCATGTGTAGCCAAGGGACAGCAGTCAAATCATGTGGTAATAATGTCTTTTGGGGGGAAATTGCATTTCAAAAATCCTGGCATATAAGACAGAGATGCCCACAGGTCCTTTATCTGAAAGTCCATATCTTTTAACATAATTATTTTATTTGATGTCTTTGAGCCATTTATATGTGAAAGATGATGCTCAAAGAACAGACCCTGTAAATAAGACTCCTCATTTCTAAGAAGGCCACCAGGAGTGAAAATGTCCAGATGATTCTTTGGGCTTGCTTCTTCCACTAAAACCAGCAGGGGAATCTATTATGAGGACTCTAAATTGTCTAAAGTGGTATGGACTAGATTCTGTCACCCTAATTATACAGTGGTATATTATTTTATAAACAAATTGATTGTTTCTACTTTTGGTTATCTCTAGTAGAAGGAAAGTAAACCTAAGTATATCCCAATCTGTGTAGAGAGGCAAGATCCACATCTCCACAACATGCTCTTAGTTTTATTAAGGTTGTTGGAAGTTTGCACATCAAACACTAAGAAACCACCTGGGACATTTTCAGTTACTGCCTAATGAATTAGAACAGTAATGATTAGAACAGTAATGAGATGAGGAGTGTGTATAAAATTGCTTGTTACTAAACATGGCTTTTACCACAGAAGTTGGATCCAATCTTTGAATGTCATAAAGTTAAGTTTCAGGATATAATCAGGTTTCAGGGATCTTGGAGTAGCTCAGGAACATTATCATGAGCAGTCCAGGGCAGGCAGCACCCACCACTCTGCAGCTGCCTCCCTGATGGGGGACATGGTCAGCATGAGAAGGTGTGTGCTGTCAGACAGATAACTGAGTACCAAGGCCATCTCCTGCAAACCCTCCTGTCACATCTCATGCTCAGAATACAAGACTCAAGAGCTGCTTCCCTGATGGCTGCTGGCATGAGCCAGGGCTGCTTCATGTGCCATGCAGCTCATGGGCTTTCCATGGTGGGACCCAAGCCACCTGACACATCTGGTCAGCACATCACCACTAAATAGTTTCTCAGCTAATAAATAATCTCTCTGCCAGGACTCCTTTGTTCTTGCATCTATTCCCTCTAATGTGGTATCCACCCAAGGCCACAACCTCTGGAACAGCTTCTTACACAACAAACCTTCCCTTTTGCCTTCCTTCAAAATCCTGTTTACCCTTAAATACATCAGGATCATCATTCACTTTCTGCAACTTTCTTGTATCATACAAGTTTATACTGTACTGTCTCTGCCAGTAAATCCCTTTAGAATATGCTGTGGTATGCAAAATTCTGGCTCTAACTCTGGATTCCAGTTTGCCTTTTTGTTGGAGTAATTAATAAACAATTCCTAGGAAAGTAACTCACACATCTAAACAGCAAGCTATTAAAATGATCCTAACACAGAATAAACCAGGGTTCAGTTCACAATCCTATTTATACTTGTTTGCCTGTTTTGAGTAGTTCTTTTAAATGGCCCTTTGAGACTACTAATATATATCCATATATATATATATGTCTGATAGGGGAGGCAAATAAATTTACCTATTTTATCTTCATATACATGCAAACTCACAGAGAATATATAATATTACTTCCATATTAAGAAGTAATATGTTGAATTAATTCCTAGACTTTACTATACTGAACATTTATATTCCTTTTAGATATATATTTATTATAATCTTGGAGTAATGTGGTACAGGATGCTCACAATGTATTAAATAAATTCTTCACAATGAATTAATTTTATCTTATCGAAGGAAGTTGATTTTTTTGAACTGACATTAGAATATGGCTTTAGAAATTGTGGTTATTTTCATGTAATCTTAATGGTAACGTTTTTCCAAGTCAGACTGGGCTTCAACATAATCAAAGAGGTATTTATAAAACAACCAAGTAGCCATAACTCTTTTTACTGTTTAAGACTAGGACCTTAAAGAAAGGCTGTTCAATATGAAAGTTACTACTTTTGAGACCAAAATTATGTCAACATGAACAATAAATAAAACTAAGTAATTGAAAGTTTAATATATTAAATTATTACTGGATGACTTAGCTATATATAACCTATATATATAGTTGAAAAGAGATTTAGTGGAAGACTAGACTTTAGTCTCACTTTCTTGAGATGCTTGGGTTTGTGTTTTAAAAGAAGTGACTGCTTTAAATTAACTCTGTGGGTTTGAATGTGCACACTCAAAATCCCTTTATGACTAAAAATGCAGACTCATTTGCTCATTTCCTGGTTTTAATTGTGATGAGCTGTACCCCTTATTATCCAGCCTCATCTTAATAGCAATGCAGAACAGGACAGACACAAGGGATAACATAGAAGGTAGTGAAAAACAAATGTCATGAATTTCTGTGTACGTCTGTGTAGTGCCACTGCTTTAGACAAAGGACTCTGAAGATCCTGCAGTGCTTGCAGCTGGTTTCCACAAGACCTGCTTCTGAAGGCACTCAGTAGCAGCTGCCTGCTGTATTCAACCTGGAACACCTAGAGATCTTCGTGTCTTCAGTGACTGACATTTAAAGTGCAGTGAAGTTTTGTTAAGTCCATCCTCACCTGTAATTTTCTTCATTAATTGGCACAATTCTTTGTTTTTCTTCTGTCACTTTGTCTGATGCCTTTTGTAACATTAATGGTGACTTCTTGTGTGGACATTTTCTGTGTGTCCCATTTACTCTGTGAGAGTTTTAAACAGTACAATGAGTTCCATCATGACAACAGAAAGAGTCATTGATGATTAACCCCTAATTTACAAAAACAGTTCTACTTAATAAAGAGAATGTCTCCAGCATCCTTCACACGGCACTGTGATGCAGAGCAGCTTCCTCATTCAGAATGGACAAAAGCTTTTATACCTGCTGCAAAGGCAGTGGGTGTCAGTAGGCTTTGGATCAACCTTCCTGCCTATAATTATCATCTCTGCATGTGTGTACCATAAAAACAGAGAAAATAAATCTGGTTTCAGTCCAGCAGTGAAATTTAGAAGTTCCTTTTGATGTCACTGTGAATAGTGCATCATTAGCCTGAGACAGAATTTTCTGTACTTGATTTTATGTTTCTGATGTGAAAATATAGTTTTAAAGTAACACTTCTGCCTGCATACAAGACCCAAGCACAATATATACCTTTCAGAGCTTCATCATTTTATCTTCAATATTCAAAAAAGTCAATCTGTCTGAGGCATGCAAGTGCATCCCTAATTTAAATTTATACTTTTCCATCTCCCTCTGTCTGCTTGTTGCCATAAGCAATGCACTATAATGCACAGGAAACTGGATAGGTCTAACAAAGTGTACCCAGATCTGATAGAGACACACAGCTGAGTTAGGTGGGTTTGATTATTGCATTGCCAGTGTTCCATGAGACTATTTGTCAGTGTAATGAATACCAGGTAAATTAGGCATTATTCACATGGTGATAGTGCCAGGTAAAATAATGTCTGATAAAGTTCAGACACTGATGTAAGTGGAAGGTTCATATATACCACAGAGCAACACCTGGAGTTAATTTGCTGCTGTGTATTATTTCACATTTCTGCAGCCTGAATACACCAGCTCCTTTGCTATCTGCTCCCCCAGTGCTACTGTTCATGCAAGTACTTGCCAAAGTCTAAAATGAAAATCAAACCAGATTATTGTCAGTCAGGGACATAATCTGGATACCACATTTTTTTGGGAGAGGAGCCTGACCAACCTATTACCCTTACTGGTATTAGCACTCTTTTCTTTATTACTGTCTTCGTAATCATTATCATCGTCATTGTCATCATCTTGTATTTCTAAACTGTTTTGACATTACTGTAATGAGAGGATGTTTAAGTTTCCAGTTGGTGTCAAACCTTTTCTCTTTCAACAGCACAAGTTGTACCTGTCATAACCAAGTATCAAGGGATAAGGCAGATGGCTGCTTTAGAGCAGGGCAAAGTGAGAATCAGAGAGGTGACATGATTTATCCCCTGCTAGCCCACAGACTGATGGTACAACCCAAGTCTTCCAAGAGCACCATGTGCTGCATTGCACTGTATTCTATAGCATGTGGAGACAAAAGAAAAACTGTAGTCAATGTGAATGTCCAGGTAAACAAAATGGAATTTTGAGCTGCAGGGAATAATCGCCTTTTCAACCCTAGGCATCTAAACATAAGGTGTTCACATTATATGTTCATCTTATGGTTCCTAAACAGTGGAAAAACAGAGATGCAGAATGGCAGACCAGAGCTGGAGCCTAAATTAGATACTACACTTTCTCTCTAGGTATATATATTTACTTTTTGACTATGAGAAATGCAGACAACTTCCTTTCTTATGCACCTGCATTAGATGTATGTAAATACATCTACAATGTAGATGATGGAGAATAATGTAAATGCTTTTGTTATCATCAGGAATTTTCTTCAGCACTGATACATGTTACTGAATGTATCTCAGCTAGAAAATTCAGGAGGATATCTTCAATGTCATGGGGCCTAAGGGCAGGAACCCACACTTCACTGAGCAGTACCATTACAGTCAACACTCACATTATTAATATGTTGTGGGAATTTGCCCATACTTCCTACTAAGTGCAATACAGAAGTAATTTTCCACTCAATTATAAAATTAGCAATTTTCTCGAACAGTAGGACAGGTACACACTGTAATTATCAATTGTGACCAAGTTTTTTCAAATTGGATTAATAATTATGTAATTCTGTTTGACCATATCCAACCTCACCAATTAAAATTTCTCTGTGGGCTAGTGGCTATGACAAGCATTTGGGCTTTTAATTTACAGAAATCCCATGGTGCTGTGGAATGTGTCCCTGTCCACCTGGAGGTGCAGTGTCTCATTATAAGATACAGCAGTATCTTTTATGCCACCTGGGAATATCTTTGTACTGTAGCAATACAAAAGATGGTAATACAATGGAGGTATAAAATAAATAGACTGATGTGTTGCATGTTAGCAAATGCAAGGTGAAGTTCAATCCAAATTCCCTTTTTAATTTGCTCAGACCCCTTGGTTTAAAGATGTAACTCCCAAGATGGGACAACTTCTTATGGGGTGAGTGTAGCAGTTCTGCCACATGCTGTGCTGAGGCACTTTTGGTGTAAAAATATCAAAAGACAAAGCTCAGTGAGCAGGAGGCCCACACTGGCAGTAATTCAGCAGAAACAAACTGTGCATGCCTAAGGAGCAGGGACACCAGGGGAGCTTGTTTCATGTCTGAGAGAGGCAAGAAACAAAGGATGGAATTCCACAGAGATGTGGCAGTCATTCTCTGTTTAAAACAATGCAGCAAACAGGAATTAAGCCACAGGAATGACCCAAATGGTGATCAAAACCTGAAATCTGCTTGAACTTGAAAATACATTTCTTTTCATGCCCCACATATGCTAACAAAGTAAAACCTGTACAATCTTTACATATAAAGTCACTCAAACTCCATTTAAGTGTTTTTTAAACACTTCTTAAACAAATTATGCCAACTGCAACTTTTTTCCTCGATCTTCAAAGAAAACAATATGACTTAACAGGGGAGGGAGGTCAGAGGAGACTCTGCCTTTGTGTCCTGGGGTGGTTAACAGGCTGTACTCTCTCCTCCCCCAGAGGAGAGATAACCTGTCAGATAAGCTTTTTTCCATAGTAATACTATTGCTTATGAACTCAGTTTGTGGACCTTACTCTGTCCAACAGGCAAGAAATTGCACTGTTTGTGAATGTGGAGTCCCACTGAATTTGTCCAGATTTACAGTGCAATGCATGCCAGTTTTGCATCAGGGACTGTGCCACTACATCTGCAGACAACACAGAAAGAAAGGGGAGGGGGGGTCCTCCCTTTCCTAATTTTTTTATGTGACAGAATAATTGGTGTAGTCAGCAGGAATGGTCAGTTATGGATAAACAGTTATGCAAGTATGAATGTGCTCCTTCCCAGGCAGGCAAGTAATGTGCCCAAAAATTCTAGAAAGGAAAAGCAATTATTTGTGCAGTATTGGAGGCTTGCTAATCTTATACACAAAAAGGAATCAAAGAGTCCTTCTTCCCTCAAATATATCATATATAGAACATGCTGCTTTGAAATCAGAAAATGGAGTATTAAAGTCATCATTGGCTTTTGAGGGGGAAATAAAATAAAGATTGGAAACCCAAACACAAGCAATAACTGAGAAAGATAATTTTAAGATTCTACTCGCTTCAGCAGAGCACAGGGAAAGACAATTGTTGGAGAAATTAAGTAGGAAAAAACCATAGAAGAGTGAAAAAAAATTGGAGAGAGGAAATAGAGGGCAGGAAAACAACTATTTTTGGAAACTGAGCAGCTGCACAAACAGTCACAGAAAGAAAAGGAGATAAAGTGAAAAATGGAAGAAAAGCTAAAACTTACACATAAGAGGTCTGCCAATCCAGCCAGCATTGTACAGATAAGAAAACCAGCTGTATCCCTTGGAGAACAGTGAAAAATCTGAGGGGACAGTGGCCACTCACTGTTGTCTGCAGGAGACTGAATATCAGTATTACACCTTTAACTATTGCTGTGCCACATTTTGTGGAACTGGTAATGCAAATTCAGGGAGCATCCTGTTCATGGAGGGTAAAATGAGATGTAAAAGATGCTATTTATGATTCCACTCTGGGAACACCTCAAGGCTCAATTCATGCTTACCCAGAAGGGAGTGCAGTTTACCTTTGACAGATTCCCACTGAGATACAAATATTCAGCCATGACTACACATTCTGTGATTGCCAAACTTCTACATTCTCACTCTATCCAGATGTGAAATTAGATGATATTGTAGTAAGAGGAAACTCCCTTGAAAGAGTAGGGGAAGCAGAAGCAAGAGCATGGCAAGCACTTCTCAAAGTAGAAATTGAGATTCCCCAGAAATGCCAAGGACCATGTAAAGGACTTTGCCTGCTACATCTGCAATTAACCCAGAAAACAAGGAAGTCTCCCTTCCCCAAATTTTTACCTAACACCTTCTCATATGAGAAACCAAGGAAGCAGTAAACCAGCTATAGATTTTAGCTTTCTTTAATCTGCAGCAGCTCAGCAGCTGCTATGCAAACAGGGCAGCAAGTGGAAACCTGTAGGAAGCAGGCAGGTGGGTAGGAGCTGTGGCAGGAGAAGGCTGGTCTTTGGTACAGCCCCAAAGCCTTGCTCTTACCATGTGTACAGTGTACACAACACATAAGTGAGGGGAAAAAGGGGGGAGGATCTGATCCAAAGCCTACTGAAGTTATTGAAAAGACAGCCATTGAGTTTTTTCAAACTTTGTGTCCAGCTTTGAATGAGCCAGGGTTCATGCAGTGTACATATTTTAAGCAGAACAGCAATTAAGAGAAAACATGTTTCTTTTCAGATAATTAAGCTAAATAGTTTGCAGGATACATGCCACAGCTGGACTGAGTTGGAAAGAAATGAGGTGGGGGCTTTTTTTACCGTAGCAAGTGTGTGTGTTACTCTGACTGGCAAATAAAGCATCAATTCTGTGGCTGTTCAGGCATGAAGCATTGCCAGAGGAGCTCAGCTCAGTCATTCCATGGCTGTAGCGCAGCCTGACACCATTTTCTCATATCTCAAGACATCAAACACATTAAATTTCACTACAAAGAGAAATGTTGTCACAAAAGTAACTTAGTTGAAGCTAGTGCTGGGCATTAGGAAACATAATTCCACTCATACCTCTGTGGTCCTGAAGCCATTCTGTCTCTGTGTTGTAGTTCCCATGCCATGGACTATGGGGTTTGCACCCTGAGTGCCACAGTTGTTCCTCTTCTCAGCGTTCAGCATTCCAGCTGTGGCTGATGCTGCAGGTACCCCTGTGTGAGCCAATTTCCCATCCTCCAGAAGACCTAGTAGGGACACATGCAGTTGGGAATTAATACTGAGGAGCAGTTTGCAGCTGGCTCTGGTGCCCCTCTATTTTCCCCATTTGTGATCATGTCAGTGGTGCTAGGTGTGGTGCAGTACACAGTGAGGACAATCTACCTCCCTGTGGCATCTTTGTCTTGGGCCTTTTTCCTGTGGTCTACTGCTCTGTGAAATATTGGCTTAGAAAACATGGAAAAACAGTCAATGAGTGCAGCATATCAGAGATTTTTGTCACCTGCAAGTCCCCAGTGACTTCTCTACACACAAACCTCCTTGCATGACTGAGAGTCAAACTCAAGACCCAGAGAAGGTCCCATTAAATCTGTTCCAGTTCTGGGAAATGAAGGGGTTAGATGTGAGCATGACAGATGAGACCAGCATGGGTGGAAGGGTTGCTCTATACATGGCCTTGCCTTGAATATTTTTTCATTTGAAGTTGAGAAATTTAGAAAAAAATTATTTCATGTTCTTTTGTCTATCAGCAATCAAATAAATGAGTAATTTGCTTTCTGCTTTAGCTGTGTGGATACACATGCATCATACAATATGATATTGGACAGAATAAATGAATTTTCCCATCTTACTGCATTAACAAAAATCATTTGTCATTTATGGTGAGTGCAGAGCACTCAACATCTGGTTGCAACACTGGGTCTGAAAATCAAATACAAGGAGTAAGTGGGATGCATGACTGTTGCTTCCAATTCCATTTTTGTCAAAGCTTATTTATGAAAAGCTTTATGTTAAAAGAGAAACAAAGAAAGCAAATTTACCAACTGATAATCAGGTATCAAACCTAGAAAAATTAAAGACACTAAGTGAGAAAAAACTATGTGGAAAAGCAATGACAAATCAATGTTGCATGAAGCGCCATTGTGTCATCTAAACCTTTTGCATTAATCAGGTAGGAATTCAAGTGCTGTCTTAAAAATATTAAACAGGAAACAAAGTCCTGAATTCTTTTTCAGAAATCTGTAAAAAAAGATGATTTGTTAGTAGAAAGCAGAGTTTGTCAGCATTAGCTAGCAAAGGCAATGCCTGAATTCAATAAAGTTTCACCCCAATATTCAAAGCCTTAGTCTTGAAAATATATAAAATTCTGTGAAGATAAAAGGTCTTTAAGATCTCTTCTGACTCAAGCCATTCTGTGATTCTATGAGTTAAGTAGTGTGAATGCAAACTAGTCACTGCATTTCCCTGAGCAGTCAGAAGATGGAGGCAGAGTACTCCAAAGGCATATTTAACTTGTAGTGGTGGTAACTAATAATGCTGTTATCTAGTTTTTGATAGAAAAAAATTGAGCTGAAACTTGAAAATATTATATTAGAATTTATTTTTTAAAAGAATACTTCTGTCTTTGGAAACTGCCTTTTCTGCTAGATATAAAAACTGAAGTTGTTCTTATGTCTAAATTTAGATGCAGCTTCAGTAAGGCGACAGTAAACCTCATTTCTCCTGCATGTCCCAAAATTCCCCACATACTCATGCTTGAGGTCTTACCTCTTCCTATCACTCCACAGGGCAAGAGGCCAAAAATGGCAGGTGCAGAGCAGTAGGTGGCACAGACTGATATTGCAGACAAACCAGTTGTCAGGAAGGGAGGCAGAGAGGCAACGAGCCATGTGAGTCAGAGCTCAGCCAGGAATCCCCTGCTTCCCCTTGCAGTGGAGCCCTCATAATAAGCTTGAGCACAGCTTCCAACAGGCAAACTAGGAACTACATACTAATTCCATTAATTGAGCCTTTGACATTTCAAACATCCAAATTATGAGTTTTTCCTTCTGTGGAGTCATCCTATGAAATTACTTTCTAGCATGTGTCTTTTTGGCCATCTGGCCTCTGACTAAATTGTCTGGTGAAACAGCTGTCTGCTAAAAAGCCATTTTGTTATTAAGTATAATTGTTCATTTATCAGATTATGTTGCATCTTTTGGTCTTGTATAGAAAAATATTTTTTATATGACTCCATTTCCAGAGGCTGGTGGAAAACCTCAATCCTGAAGATGGTATAGCTGGTTCATTTTTTGTCTCTGTTAGTTTGCACCCTGAGCATACTTGCTGCATCCTGCATTGCAGGGGTGTGATTTTTTGCAATGCTTGTCAAATATAAACCAGGTATCAATATTTGAACCTTCCATTATCACTACTATATTTTCAGATGGGTGATCTAATGGTCACCAATACTAGGCAAAAAGATTTTTTATTTTATCCTGTAATATGTTTTCTATTCTGAAGTTAAGAAACTATTTTAGAATTCGTTTTCATAAGCAAATGAATGATTTAGATGATTTAAACAGTGGACAACAGTTTAATGGCTCCAGTGACTTGTGCTTTATGTATGAACACCAAGAAGAAATTACAGTGAGAATACATAAACAGTGGTGTTAAGAACACGAGATCTGTTGGCAATCCATAAAGCAACAGCTATTTTATAGACTAGATACATAACACCAAATGATGGTTGCAAAACAGAGATGATGTTTAAGAAGGATAGGATCACATGGTTGCTTTTAAAATAGCAAATATTTCTGCATTGCTATTTAGGATTTGCCACAGTACAAAAAAACAAAGAGTTAACTCTCTTATGTACTTATCTGGAAATTACAAGCCAGCAGGGTGGCAGTACAAAGGGTCTTGCCTCAGTGTGGTTTAAAACAAGCAAACTGTTGAGATATTCATGCCATCCTCACAGCAGGGGTTTGGTAAGTAATCTCCTTGGTCTTTCCTGGCAGAGCCTCAGTTTACATCAGTTAAATCACTGTAGACATTTAAATGAATGGATTCAGTAATGTTGTTTTCATTCTCATCTTCTCTTTCATGGCACCCCTGCCAAAAGTCTGTGGGCCTCTTTGGGGCAGGGGGAACAGCAGATCTCATCTCAGTGCTCTGTCAAATACACATATTTTACTTTCAAATGAACTGGCAAGGCTACAATATTCTCAAGGCTCCATTCCCAAAACTTGGGCTTCTGGGTGATTATTCAATGCCCCTCAATGTAATAGTGAACCTTCCCTCTGGAATGGCTGCTTGGGGTTTGGAGGAATAGATGACAAGTGGCAGGTATTTCCCTGCATGTAATCAGGTTTATTTGTGAGGAGAACACACCAGTTCTCTCCCAGTGGCCTCAGGGAGAACCCCCTGCAGCAGCCCCATTGCTCACAAACCCAAGTCCACCTTTCCAGCACAAAGTGTGCCTAAAAGAACTTGTCCTCCCATGGCAATGGCACCACCACCTTCCTCTTCACTTGCTGGGCTGCACAGGCACACTAAGTCCTGCCTTTCTTACCAGGCCAATAAAAATCCTGCAGGCTGGAGTTTGACAAATGCTTTTTTCAGCAGCATCAGGGGAAAAAAGGGTTATTTTAGACTGAAATCAATCCTACACTTTATTCTGCCCCCAATGACGCAAGCAGTCAGACTGGCACAACTTGGGAGGTAGCACAGGAATCACAACAAGCAGCTGACAGCAGCATAGGCTGGTGTGCTCTCCAATAAAACAAAACTAACACAATAATTCTTAAATTCTGAATGTGCTTTCATAAATTGTCAGGCAGCATCATCCCAATTTTGTAGTGCAGGAGATAGATATTTAAAATTGCAGTCAGAAAAAATTGCTCACAGTCTTGCAAGCGAATGTCCATTCACAATGTTTAAATCATGCAGCTCTAAACCTCCACACATTAACATGGGGAGGGAGCTAAGAAAGCTTAGAAAGGGATCATTTTAGTAAATAGCATGTTCATCACAGAGAAGTCAGTGAAAATGTAAAATACAGAAAGAAAATTTAAGACATTAGACTCATATTTCTTATTTTTTTCTGGTTTCTTTTATTATAATGACAACACTAATGATAACAAAACCAAGGACAAACATTGCATACATGCTGCTCTAGTTCTTCATACAGCCTGGTTAAACCTAAGAATTCAAATTATTCTTAATGACAGTAGCTCATAAAGAGGACAAGAAATTTTTACTCTTAACTCTTTCTAAGCAGATTTTTAATGAATATTTTTGTATCACCTTTGTATAAAGATGTGAAAAGGGGGAAAATCACGTAAGTAATTCAGTTTGTGAGAGTAAAACTGGTCTAAAAAGCAAAGTGGTGTCATGGATTGACATCTGGCACAGAGAGACAGAGAAGAAATCTAGGGGGGACAATTTTGTAGTTCTTAATGATCAGGACCACAGGAAACTTCTCAAACCACAGATAACACATAGGTAGGTCTGCCTGGATCTCCTGCACAGACTTCATCAAAAGAGTAAATCTTAGTAAGGTTCAAGATGACCTGAGAATGTCTGAGAAAATCAGCAGTGCTGCAGTAGCTAATGCTGTCAAGAGGTCTGGGCAGGGTATGAAGCCTTGTAGTAAGGAGACAAAGTTAATCTTAGCCAAAAGAATCAACTATTTGTGGAGGAAATTTTTCCATGTGTGTTTGTCACAGTATTCTCTCACTTTATTTTAAAGTAACAGGTAGTGACCAACACAGGACATGAATTCTGACCCAAACACACTCTAGATCTGACCCAGTACCCACAAGAGCCTGTGCTCTCACTGTTCTGTCATGGAATAACAAGCATGCATTTGTTTAAAGCAGGGGGCTGTTGATTAGATAGATTTATACCTTTGAAACTGACTATGAGCAAACCAGCAGGGTTCAATTTTCTAATTCAGCAACATCCTTTTTTATTTACCAGGGCTGGATGTTATCTCATGCATAATGCATCAGATGCTGGTTCAGAAAATACCTGCCTAAAAAGATGCTGCACTGTAAAGATGGACTCTGAGAAAGCTCACAGTGAAGACAAATGAAAAATGTTATCACCACATACAGGTGCTGCCAGAGGAAATGTGTTTGCATCATCACCAAGTTTCTTGCATTTAATGCTACAGAGTGATAATAAGTATAGAAAGCACAGAAACATCTGTTTTCTCTGCCTATTTTCCTGATTTGAAACGATATATTTTTGGGAAGGCCACTCATCTGCAGGCCTGAGGGCTGGTGCATGCTTCTGCTGCAAAAACAAGACATAGCAAGGATCCAATTAAAAATGGAGTGGAGGCTGTGACAAAAGTCAGGTTTAAGTCATTTCCTCCAAAGCAGTAGCCTCAGGGATGAGCCCAGATGCTCAGGAAATATGCAATAGCTCTTTTACCAAACAAGAAGCAATTTAGAAACTTTCAGGCATAGCAGAGTGGGTTTGTGAGCTAGGATGAAAGATCCAGATTTACAGGGGTGGGACCTGCTGCAGCAGGAAAATATTATCAGAAGCAATGTTTTGTATCAGTAAATACAATAATACAATAAATTTGTTTCCCAGAATGATTTCTCTGAACTCTAATGTGATAATGAATTCTAGACAGTGAAGCAAAACACAGCAAACACATTTGCACTTTCCACACATTTTGGAGGTCTCCCCAAAGCTGTCTCCAGGCAGGCAGGGCTGAGCCATGCCCAGGCACACCACTGGTGTGGGGAGGCAGCAGGGAGCTCTGTGCCTTCCTCCTTACCTGCAGGAGGATGCTTATTTGAAGTGAGCTCATCCTAAAGCACAAACAAGTTCTCAAGCTGCAAACCTTCATATCGCTTGCATGGCCTGACTTCACAAGCACATGCAGATGCTAAACCTTTGCAAATTGGTATATTTCAATTTCAAATTGTGATACAGAATCACAGTATAACTATCTTGTAAACAAACTTAACAGTGTTGCAACCATGTCTGTGAAATAAAGGTGAATATAAAATTTATATTTATTCTGAACAGGAAAAGCATGTTGCAACACTCTTTAACAAATGTGATCATTTCAAAGCTCCAGACAAAGAGTTCTACGTGGCAAATAGACTCCAGAAAATGCATTAAAGGGAATTAGCCTGATCATCAAGGGAAGATAAAAAAGGTAAACTTGAGAGAATTGTAATCATGGTGCTATGCAAGAATGTCAGAAAGACAACAGAGTTTAATGCATGAAGGTACAATTTTGGTAACTGGAACAAGACAGAAAAACCAAATTTTCACTCTATTTTGGAATAAGCACCAGCAAAATTTCAGAAGACCTTGACAGCTGAGTACATCTTTTGCCTGGGAAAATAATGACACAGAGTGGATTAAGCAACTAAACAGTGCCATATGATGTTCCAGAAACAGATCACTTCTTCCTCCAAGCTGAAAAACTAACACACAAATAGCAAAGTTCTGAAGTGTTTTTCATAGTACTGGATTTTAGAAGGATAGAGAATGGGGGTATTTCCACATGTAAATATACTGGCTGTGCTTCAGTAAAGCCCATGAAAAATACATGTTAAAATTTATACACTCCATGCACAGTACTTTATATCATGGGTCCAAATTATGGCAAATCAGCCTGTTTTCCAAAAGTGCTGGCTTTTGGCTCAGTTCCTGTCTAAACCCATCCTTAAAATGCCAAGGAATAGGTTCTCCTTACAGGAGAGCACTGTGTGAGATGGAAACAAGCAGCAGGCAGCTCTCAGCCATCCTTCCCACAGCAGCATCACCCTGTTCTGAACAGTGGCTTACAGCTGTAGGTGCTCACAGGCTCCTTCCCCCTCCTTTACCTGGGCTTTCATTCCTCTTTGGGATGTGGTAATAAAACATCTCTCATTATGACCTAGACTAACTTCCAACATAGACATGGAAAGCATTACTATCATTCATTACCTAGCTAATCACACATGGAATTTTAAGATGAGCAAAATGCATAGTTTCAATTAATCACACTGAGGAGCAGCAGAAATATTTAGGCAGACTAAATATAAATCCTCATGAAAGGAATTTAAAGTTACATGAAATGTGAGCTGAAATGGTTCTTCAGTTTTGCTTACCAAGGTTCAACATCTGGACTTGAAGTTAAATGTTCCAAGTACCCTGCATTTTTTTTAAATGTGCAGTACACCGCACATTTTAAAAAATAGTAATTGACTACTGGAATAATTTACAAAGGCTTAGGCAAAATGTCAGCCACTGGAAAGCTGTAAATTTAGTCTCAATGTCCCAAAGCTATGCTTCTTGTGGGAATTAACTCAGGGAAGTCCAGTGGTCTGTATGGCCAGGTGGCATTCCCAGCTCACAGTCCATGAATATACAGAAATGGACATGGCCTTACAGTCCATGAACATACAGAAAGGTTCTGCTGACTTAAGTGGTTCACAGTGTGACTGTGATCATGAAGTGCTTTGGCTTTAAGGTATCTGTATGCATGTGAAAAAGTCATCATTCACATTTAGTGCTCACCCTAAAATGAAAGCAGTAATTACCTAAAAACTTTATGCCATCAGCCATCAACCATTTCTAGATAAATCCATTGTATTTTCTCCATCTTCTCCACACAGAGTGTAAACACTCAGAAAGCACTCAGGCACCAGCATTGTGCAAATGTCAGATATTCATGCTTTTAGTGCTGCAAGTGCTTGAAACAATTCTGATGGCCCACTTGGGGAAGGCTAACATTTTACAAAAATGAAAATTGCAACATGAGGATGATATCCAGACAAAATGTACTGAGACAGAAACACAACTATATACACTGCTAGGAAACTGGTAAAAAATCTGCAATCAAAATATTTCAGTCAGTCAATAAAGAAAGGGCTGGTTATTTTTCTCTTCAGTAGCTAGTATGCATCTGAGCCATCTACCCTAAATCTCTCATCTCTCAGGAGGAACAAGGCTCAACATTGCTTTGTTTTAGTCAGCTACTTAAAATGTTAGGCTCAGTTAAGCAAACAGCAATGCAGAGCGGCTCAGTGAATTTAGGAAAACCTGAAAATGCAAAGTCCTGCCTCACAGCCTCCAGTTAATTGCTAAAGAGTCTCCTTCATCTACCTCTTTGACTTTCAACCTGTATTTTTCCTAAACAGAGCAGAAAAGGCATTGTGACAGTCTAGGGAAGAAGGTTGGTATTTTATTTTCTAATGTATTCATCAGAAGATAAAACTGCCTTATTGCATTATTTATTTGCACAGGGACCAAGCCACTGGTTTCATGTGAGACAACTGCTGCAAGATGTGTGCACTCACCACACAGCCAGAGAGACCTGGTCCTGTACTCCAGAAAAGAGTGAAAATAAAAGTAAAAAGAGGCTGCTTGGTGCAGGTCAAAGAGAAAGCCTTACAATAAACTGCTGGCTTTGACCATTCTGTTTCTGAGTTTTAACTATCACAGATTCAATTGAAGATAAAACCCAACTTTCAATCCCAGATTTCTTTTAACTGCAATCTGTTTTAAACTTCAGGAACATCTGAGGGGAAAAAAAGTTGGAACTAGCAATATCATTTCTGTTTCTATGGGGAGATATATTTCTAGAGCTGACAACAGTTAAAAAAGGACAGAGATTTCTATAACTTCAATGATGGCTTACTGCAATATGTGCTTAATGTGGAAATTTTGGAAATTTTAATCAATGAGCAACAAGGTAAACTGCACTCTGCACTGTGTTTCCTGTATGCAACGCATTGCACTTCTGCTTTGAGATTGGCAGGAATCTTTGCTTAAAACTAATTCAATTTTTAACTGTTTGCTGTGAATTCCACATTACCAAACTGGAAAATGCAGATTTAGAACTGTCTGGAAAGTGTAAATACATACCCAAGGAAAAGAAAAACAAATTGGAAATCAAATTGAATCATGATATAAAGGCTGGGATGGGGGAAAGAGTGCTATTTCCATGAGAAGAGTGATTTTGCAGAGCAATTTCCTTCTCAGCATCTTGCAGGCAGGATCTGCCATTGACAAAACCACCACTCAGCTTTCCTGCTCAAACTCTTTCAGACAATCTCCCCCTCCCACCATCCCTCCTCCCCACCACCTACTGCAAAACCAGAGTAAAACCTCTTCCTTTAGTTAATGACAGACCTTTGGCTCTCATTAACTCAGAATATTTTTGCCTTTAAAGATTTCAATGCTGCAAAAAAGAGGTTTTTTTTCCACAGGGAAATCATTTGGAAAGATGCTTCTAATTCATCTCTCCTGTAAATCAGCTCTATTGATGCTCAACTGCCTTTCTGCTTTCTGGTACTATCACAGCTGGGAAAGCCTTTCATGTAATTCAAGTACATGAATTTTTTAGTAAATTTACTTTATCAGTTGGTAAATTATTATACTGGGGTAAACTGTGGGTGATCAATCCCAGCAGGTCTGTTTTAGACTGTAGGAAGGGTTTATAAGGACTGTTGGCCACTAACAATATGGATACTGATTAAAGCCTGAGAGGTTTTGTGGAAAGATTATCATGATTTGGGTTGGCTGATGTTACAACTTTTGCAGTGTTTTGAGAAAATCCCAGAGGCACACAGTGCAATGAGGAGGCTGCTGGGGAAGGATTCACATTGGAGAAGTTCATGGAGAGCTGTCTCCTGAAAGAGGGACCCACGGTGCAGCAGGGGAAGGTCTCCTCTCCCTGAGCAGCAGGAGCAGCCTTGGGTGATGGACTGACCCCAGCCCCCATTCCTTGCCTCCTTGTGCCACTGGGGGAGGAGGCAGAGCTGGCAAGAAGGTGTTTTTAAGGGTTTATTTTGCTTCTCATTATTCTGCTCTGATTTTTTTAGTGTAGTAAATTCTCTTCGTATCACTAAGTTAAGACTGTTTTGCCAGTGACAGTATTCAATTAATGATCTCTCTCCCATGAACCCTTCATGAAATTTTCTCTCCTCTGTCCAGCTGTGGAGGGGAGTGACTGAGTGCTTTGGTGGGTGCCTGACATCTGGCCCAGGCCAGCCTAAAACAATGTGTTGAATGGGAAATGTTAAAGGTACTGCTCTCATGTATTCTCACTCCTCTCTCCAGCTGCTCTTCTGCAGGTTCTTCCATAGTTCTTAAATATGCTATCCCAAAGGTGCCAGCACTATGGTGGATCCATCTTGGAACTGCCTGGCTCTACAGGATGTGGGGAAAGCTTCTAGCAGCTTCTCACAGAAACCAACCCTGTAGCCTGCTCTCACTACGAAACATTGCCATGCAATCACAGTACTCCATTATACCCAAGGTCTGGGCTAAGATGGAAAGGGAATTGCTGCAATACGTCTACAGTCCAGGAAGAGCTGCATTTATTCACTTTTACTGTAATTCTGAACTGCAATAAGGCTATCCCCTGAAAATACCACATCAGAATGACTATTGTAGCTGTTTATTAAACATACCAGATTTTGAAACAGCCCATTAATAAAACAACATACGGGCATAAGAGCACAAAGAGATCCTGATATCCCCATGCAACACACTGATCCCTCTTTACCTCTTGACCTAAACCAGATGGTTTATTAAATATTTTTCTGCTGTCCAGCTCACAAAAAGCACTCTGCTGCACGGGGTTCTTCATTTCCAGCCTGGTGCTTGCATATTTATTCCCATTAAGCTCTTGACTTTGTGCACACCTGGGGAAGAGGGCGCGGATGACGCAGCGCGGTCCGAGCCAGCACCGCTCTGTTGTCACGGCAACTGGAGCTCACACATCCCAGCCCTGGCAGTGCTCTGCTGCAAACCATGCTCTACTGGCTGTCCTAAACCATGCACAACTGCCTGCCCAAAAACATGCACTACTGTCTGTCCTAAACCGTGCACAACGGTCTGTCCTAAACCATGCACTACTGGCTGCCCAAAACCGTGCACAACTGTCTGTCCTAAACCGTGCACAACTGGCTGCCCAAAACCGTGCACAACTGGCTGTCCAAAACCATGCACAACTGTCTGTCCTAAACCATGCACTACTGGCTGCCAAAACCAAGCACAACTGGCTGCCCAAAACCAAGCACAACTGGCTGCCCAAAACCAAGCACAACTGTGTGTCCTAAACCAAGCACAACTGTCTGTCCTAAACCATGCACAACTGGCTGCCCTAAACCATGCACAACTGGCTGCCCTAAACCATGCACAACTGGCTGTCCTAAACTTCTCTGCGAAAGGTGACCTCTGCATTCTGCACGAGTCTCGACCAAAGCCTAGCTCACACCTGAGCCTGGTCTGTAAAACATCCCAGAGTTGTGAGCCACCAGAAAACACCGGAGCAGCAGCACGAGCCAGGCATTTAGCCTGAGAGCAGAACAAGAACCATTCATAAACACACAAGCACATTAGGGCAATTATGCAAGAGAAACTGTTAGCCAGCCAGGTTGTCAGACAATGATAAAATTTCTTCTCTATTCCTCTGATTTTCTCTATTTATTTTACAAAGGGCTTGATTGCCCTCCCATTTCAGAGCTATTTTGCAAATGTCTTCACTGATCCTAAATTGCAGGTTTCATTCCTGGCAGACCACTTACTGCAGTTATGTTTGCTGATGCCATGAGCAAGTTTTCCTTCTGAGTACATCACGTGAGTCTGTGTGAAATATGGATAATGTTTTCTCTAATATGCTTCAGGGAAAAAATGACTTCACTAAGGAAAAAATGCTAAGTTCAAAGAATAAAAAGCAATTTTTTTAGCTGATACTGAGGGTCAAAAAAATGATAAAAAAATCAACAAATATTTTATTAGTTGAGGAAACTGAACAAGTCAGTCTTGAGGCAATCAATATTCAACTTTTCCATTCTGATACAAGAGAATTATTTTATACTTGGTTGCAACATCATTTAAAAATTAATTACTTTTATTTGCATTACAGTAAACAATCCCTGTTAAAGACTGGGGTCTTACTGTGCTGGTTGCTGTGGGAAAACAGTAAGGAGAGATCCTGTCCTAAGGCACTTGCAGCCCATGTGATAAATTGATTGTAAAGTCTCTCTGACCACAAGACAATATGCCATATCCATTCTGAGGCACTTTCAGGTATAATAAAGAAAAAAAAATTGGATACAGCAGCTGATTTAGTCAGTGAAAATAGAAAGAAGTAGCAATAAGATGGCTTTAAATCTCCTTTAAAACAAGCAAAATTTAAATTTGTGTTAGAGTTGATATTGAACGTGTTTATAGAGTACTTTTAGAGTCCTGGTTTCTACTAGTAAATTGTACACCTTAAATTTCTAGAATATACATATACATGTACATGTACATATACATATACATATACATACACATACACATTTCAGCAAGCTATCCCAATATAATATAACAGGTTGTGCAAACATGTTCCAAAACTTGACAGTTTTTTGTGTGCTCTTTGCGAATTCAAACTTTTCCCCATGGTTTGCAAGTAACCCATGGTGATTGCCCTGGGGACTCATCAGATTATTACTTCCTCTGAAAGTCATTACTTTGCTAACACTTCCACTTAGTTGAATCAGACCCTCTAAAGAGAAAGCAATTTGTGCAAGGAGCTGCAAGGATCAAGGAACGGTTACTAAGCAGAAATGCAGGCTATTATTTCCCCCAGCTGTAGCCTATGCAGTAGCTCAGTCCTGTGAAAAGTTCTTTGCTCACATAGCAATGGATGTTCTTCCAAGAAATTGCTTTATTGTAAGGGCTCACTGTGATTCTTTCCTTTTCCTCCCTCACAGAAGCCATTCACCCTTTGAACAGTACGTACACTTACCTTCTAGAAAACACTTTTCAATTCCAGCACCTGTAGTACTTCATGAATTTCTTTTCTGTCCCTCTTCCATGTCTGTTTGCCCTGTTCCTCAAAAATTGCCAAAAACCTCAGCAGTGTACTGCAACACTATTAAGTTGCATAATATACATTACTATATAAATTACAACCACATATATTTATCTGTTGGTGACTTCTCATGACCTAAGTCACTTCTCATGAACATAAAACCATCTCCCTTATTTTAGGTATGTTATAGCAACTAATACTGTCCTACATGCCTTCCTGTAAAAAACAGGAGGATTACCATACACTTTATAAAATGGATGTAAAAAATCAAGTAGGGAAATTAACAAATAGTCTAAGAAGGGGCCAATAGAAATTGGAAAAATAGAAAAGCAAATGAGAAAATTTTAAAACCTCAATACTTCCCTTTTAATTTAATTATATTTAAGCTTTCAAAATGCTTTGGTAAAGGTACAAACATTTGGCTACAGAAATACATAGAGTTCCAATGACAGCAGGCACAGAAAGCTAAATGTACTGGCTGAAAAAAAAAAGAAGCATATGATGAAATTTGTGGTGGTATGAAATTACTAAGATTAACATATGGTAGCTATTAACCCTTTCCTTGTTGATACACTCTCTGATTCTGTATACACAGCATTCTTTCATCCCTGAGTGATTTACTCCTCTTTACATTTTGATGTCCACTTCTGGTTTTTTTCTACAACTGAGACATGTTGACCATTACAATAATCTCTTACTGCTTTTGTCTTTTCCCAAAATATTTCTTTCATCCTATGTCTACATCTCTCTCTTCACAGATTTCCAGCAATTTATTTCAAATGAAAAATGACAAAGAAGAACTTCATCCTCTTTCTCCGTCCTCGTTTGGCTGGTGCCCCTTTCCCTGGCTGCCTCCTCCCTTTCTGTGTCCCAGTTACAGTGTCCTCCTACCTTGACTTGTGCCAATGTCATCTCCCACTTCCCCATCTCTCCCATCCTGCTCTTGTCCCCTCCCTTACTCCTCCTTTTTGTCCCTCACTCTTAGGTAGTTTTCAGTTCTCACAATAAAGATGTTTTCCTCTTCATGTCTTAAACCCATACTTGACCTCATTTACCCCTCCAGTTGCTCCTTCCTCTCCCTTTCATCTGTAAATTCACTTAAAGTGCTGTTTCTAGTCCCTGGAGTGCCACTCCTTATACCTATATATATATTCCTTCCCTACCTCAAATCTTACCCTACAACAGCTCTCCATTAAGTCCTTTATGACTTTTGAGGCACTAATTCCTCAAACTGCTGCCACCACAGCTCTGTTGAAGGAGAATCTTACCCTGAAATCCTACTCATCGTTTTTGCTCCTACTCTTTCCTTTCCTCATCGCTTTCCTTCTAATTTCTTCTGCAAGGTTTTCTTGTAAAGCTTCTCATGCCCTCATCAGTCTCTATTGTTCTCCTTATCTCTGGTATTCTCATCTCTGAACAAAGTCAATTATCTCATGCTGCTAGGAAGAATATTTATTGCTCTACCTCTTTATTACCTCCTATTCAGGGTCAGACCTTGGACTATCTAGCTTCTGTTTATGATGTTTAGGCACCAACTCAAAGTAAACATGGCTAAGATAATGCTGAGTGTGGGTAAAAAGGTGATACTCTACTTAGCTTTCACTGCTGGAGACAACACTGTTACCTGTCATTTGAACTTACTGACCAGCATCATCTTGAACCTCTTTAAATTCCTTATCTAATCTTCTTTCATATGATATTTCATAGACCCATTCACCTTAAATTTCTCATAATTTCCCATGTGACTACTACAGAGTCTTTCTTTAGCCTTTAGGAGTACAGCATAGACCCTTTGTGACTTCTCCCTCCCTATCATATTTTGATCAGCAGACAGTTGTGGTCTCTATTCCAGCTGGCCTGTGATGCCCACCTTTGTGAATTTTCGCTCCTGCACTTCCTTCCTGGTGTTTTGTTGCTTTCTACAGAAGTCTGTAAAGCCACATCTTTCCATCTGAACCTGCCTATAGGCATTTACTGCTTTATATGGAAATTATAATTTATTCTGGGCAGCAGCCATTTATACAATATCTAGCACAATGAATTTCTGGACCTAGGCTGAGATTTCTAGATACTGCTGCAATACACAATAATTCTTAAAACATTTTAAACTTCTCATCAGATCAGAGCTCCTCAATCCCTTTCCCATATCTGTCACTTCTGTAACACCTCAGGTGCACAACTAGGGATGTAGCATAGTGACAAGAACTGGGAAATTCAAACTTGCAGGTCTGCTCTTGTGCAGCTCATCCTCTGGTCAACCCTCTGTATATCAGAAGGCATCAGAGGTAGTGGGGAAGAAAGCTGCCTCTTCCCTGATTTCAGTGTATTTCCTAAACTACTTGTCTTGCAAAAGAAATAGCCATGATGTACTCCACAGCAAGAGCCTCAAGGACCGAGTTCTCTTCCCTCCTGGTAACATTGTTCCGGAGTTGACGGCGCCTCTAGCCGAGCACGGCCGTGAGACGGTCTCCAGAGCCCGAGCCGGGGCTGGTAGCCCCGAGCCCGGAGCGCGGCGGGGCCGCTCCCGGTGCTGCCCGGTCCCGGCTCTGCTCGGTCCCGGCTCTGCTCGGTCCCGGTGCTGCCCGGTCCCGGCTCTGCTCGGTCCCGGCTCTGCTCGGTCCCGGCTCTGCTCGGTCCCGGTGCTGCCCGGTCCCGGCTCTGCTCGGTCCCGGTGCTGCTCGGTCCCGGTGCTGCCCGGTCCCGGGGCCGCTCCCGGCGGGGCTGGCGGGCAGGGCAGACGCTCCGAGCGCTCCGACCCCCGAGGTTTCAGCGCAGCCTTGACCGCCCGCATTTCTTAGGGGGGCCGGAGGGCCGGAATAGGTTCTCCTACAGCAGGAAAACGAGAGGATCGGCGCACACCCCCCGTGCACACACCGCGTGCGGCTGTAGGTGTATATACAGCGTGTGTAGGGGCACACGCAGCGTGTGAAAGGGTACATATAGTGTGTGTAGGGGTACATACAGTGTGTGTAGGGGCACGCAAAGCGCGTATAAGTGCTCATACAGAGTGTGTAGGTGCACATACAGTGTGTGTCTATAGGGGCACGTACAGTGAGTGTAGGGGCACATACAGTGTGTGTCTATAGGGGCACGTACAGTGTGTGTAGGGGCACATACAGTGTGTGTAAGCGCACACAGCATATGTAGGTGCACATACTGTCAGTGTTTAGGTGCACATAGTGTGTGTAGGGGCCCACACAGTGTGTATAAGTGCACACACAGCGTGTGTAGGTGCACACACAGCGTGTGTGCGGGCACATACAGTGGGTGTAGGGGCACACACAGCGTGTGTGCGGGCACATACAGTGTGCGTAGGGGCACACACAGCGTGTAGGGGCCCATGCAATGTGTGTAGGGGCCCACACAGTGTGTATAAGTGCACACACAGCGTGTGTAGGTGCACACACAGCGTGTGTGCGGGCACATACAGTGGGTGTAGGGGCATACACAGCGTGTGTGCGGGCACATACAGTGTGTGTAGGGGCACACACAGAGTGTGTGCGGGCACATACTCAGTGTGTAGGGGCGCACATACACAGTGTGTAGGGGCACACACAGCGTGTAGGGGCCCATGCAATGTGTGTAGGGGCCCGCACGATGCGCGTCGCAGCCGCTCCCTCCCGCGGTGCCGCCCGCCTCTCCCGCACTCACCGGGGCGGGGGCCGCCCTGCTCCCGGCCGGGGCCCTCGGCGCTGCCCTCCTGCGGCGGGCTCTCGGAGTCCGTGTTGGTCAGCCAGGTGGACTCGGTCTCGCGGGTCCAGCTCTCGTAGTAGCGGGGCTCGATAGCGTCGGCGCGGCTGCCGCCGCAGCCCATGGTGCCGCCGCTCACAGCCGCCGCCGCCCGGGCTCCATCGCCCCGGCACGGCCGCCCCGCCAGAGCCGCTCACGCTCCCGGCCCCATCCCCGCCCGCCCAGCTCTCCCCGGCTCCGCTCGCCCTTCTACCCCTTCTCCCCGGCTTTATTATCTCCGCTGCCCCCCCACCCGGCTCCCGGCTGTCCCCTCCCCTTCTCCTCCCGCAGCCCTGCTCCCTCCCCTCCCGTTCTCCCGGCTCCCACCGCCTCCCGGCTGGTCCCGACCGTTCCCCATCCGCGGGGATTGCTGCCCCCGCCGCGGCGCTGGCTCTGCCGTGCCGAGCCCCTCCGGCTGCCCAGCCGGGGCAGGCACAGGGCGGGCGGGCAGCGGCTCCCTCGGCCCGGCCTGGGGTCTGCACGGACAGGATTTGCACGGCAAGCACCGCACAGCAGCCCCCAGCTCGTCTGCTGCGACTCGTGCTCGGTTTCACTAAGCCATCTGCCCCTTCCCTGCTCTAGCCGGGAGAGCCTTGCTCCCAATTTAGCGTTGCAGTTTGCTGCTGTCTAATTGGGAACTGAAGGTGCAATACTGAGTGCTCAACTGCAGAGATACTTCCACTCTTTCCTCTTGAATATTCATTTTGGGAAACAACCAGGAACATGAGACTCCTGCAAAACAGACTGTAATTTAAATTTGTGCTTGGCTAACCTAAGTGACAGACAGATTCTGCACTGAGTCCTGTTGAAGGTGGTTGCAGTTTGTATTGCAAGAGCTGCTTCACGAGGTCCCTGCAGGGTTGGAACCAGCCCCATGAACATTGGGCACTGTGGGATCATAACCTGAGGGAGAGACTTTATCCCAGGTAAATGCTTCTCTCCTGGAATAATTTTGCAGTAGAGCATCAGGAATTACTCTTTCCATTATTTACACAGTATGGCTGTCAGCTAAAAAGGATTTGTCCACTGAAATCCCAAATCAAGCTGTCCAGTCTTATGGGAGCTGCAAGCAGGAACACAAAGTCTCTGGAGTAAAGCCCTTGTCCCTAAGGCTGGCCCAAGATCTTTACAAGGATCCCATAGGCCTTAGCTTTGCATTCCATGGTAGGTTCTGTGTTCTTGTTCTGAAGGGATTCAGATCAGAGATTGCTGAGCCACCAAATCACCCATTCTGCTTCCTGAAACAGGTGACCCCTGGGGGCTTTCTAAGCAGCTTCCCAGCCAAATACTGACTCACAGCAATCTTTTCTTCTGGCTGAGGTCTGCTGAGATCCCTTACCTACTGGGTGCTGCTGACAGCTCTTGTCCCTGGATTTGTGCTACCAAAGTCCCAGGGTGAGTGGCACAGTGATCTGAACTACATTTTCCATCACTGTGGTAATGTTTTGGTAGATTAAAAATACTTTATAAAAAAGAGAGTTTCAAAAGTGATTAAATTTCAATCAAACGGCTCCCCAGCAAATAGTCCCCAGGGCAATGGGATATAATTGTGTCTGAAGCCAATAAAGAAGCCTAACACACATCTCCCTTCCCAGGAGCTGTGTGCCCTAGGTGAGCATAGGGAATGGCCCAGGAAAAGCTGCCAGACATCCCTAGGTCTTCAAATGAGAGCAGCACATCAGTGTCTCACATTGTAATTGTGCAAAACTTCCTAGACCAAGAGTGCTAAATGAAGAACACAGTGGAGCAGAACTTGGGGGAGCCTTTGTATTTTGTTTCATTTTAACTTTAAAGTTTAAGGGGCTCTGGCAGGCTGTTGCCTGCTGGCATGTGTGCTTTCACGTCACTTTGATTTCAGTTCTAGCTGTACTTGCAGGAACTTTGTCTTCCAACACTTATTTTTCCTAGCACAGTTTTCAAACCCTTGAAAAAGCAACAGCAAGAGAGCAACAAAAGGCTTCTCTTTCTTTCCTGCTATTACCACCACCACTAGAGAGGAATTGGACCATAAATATGCAGTGGGATCTTAAAGCATTATATTGAATCACATTCATTTTCCTTGCACTAGTATTTCACCTAATCTTTGAGATTTCTACTTTTGGTGGAACATTGAGAAAATTACTGCAGACAAACAATAATGTCACTATTACAGATTTAATATTTAAGCTTCTAGTATAATTTTGATTTTTATTTTAAAAACATACTTTCAAATACAATTTTTTGTATGACTAAAACAAAATGTTTGTTAGCTCTAGTAAGTAAATTATTTAGTTTTGTTGTCATCAGCTCCTAGTGGAACTGAGAACTACTTTGTGAAACAGGAATTTTTTTCCACAGGTAAAGGAAGTTTTATTCTTTGGTGTGCTTGAAATAAATGTAACAGACTAGGAGAAAAGAAAAAGAGATTTGTGTTGTTCTGTTAAACGAGCCAAATAGAATTGTGGGTACACTTTTGTCATAACTCCTTATGAATTATTGAAAATTACTACTCACTGCCAAGTGTGCAAGGTACAATGCTGATGGATCTGCACCATTCTGATTCCCTCCTGAGCTAAAGAGCAAACTGAGGCACAGAGGAACAGCCATTGTGTAGAGGATGTGTGCTCTAGCTATAAAATACCACGGTATTCCTGTGGCAGGGAAGTGCATGTTGGCTGGCATGAAACAGATGATGACATCTTTAATGCAGCAAGGTAACAGCACAAGGGTATGAATTCCATAATATTAGTTTTGCATTGAGAATCATATTGGGGAAAAAAAGTGGACAGAAAAGTAAATCTACCACCAGAAACAGAGAATACCCAGGATCAGATGAACCCTTGGTCTGCCTCCATCTCTTCCAGTTCCATATGGGAACTACTCAGCCTGTGAAGCTGGGTGGAGAGCAATTGATGCAGGGCAGGAAGAGGTTGATGGCAATGTGCAAGTGAAGAATTAAAATCTGCAGAACTCTTGAGGGAAAAAACTTTACAACTTGTTTTTCTTCCTTTACTTCAGCACCTGAAGTGGTGTAGCCTAGCAGGAGAGGGATTAAAAATGCAATTTTTTTGGATCAAGTTTAATTTGTCATGCTGCTACCCTCACACTGGGAGATGATTAAGGCATTAAAACCTGACCTCTCTTCATTAATTGCTAAAAAAGGGTAGTCTCCCACAGAAACTATTAGTGGAGCTTGGTCTGTGTTTTAGCTGCTCTGGTTTTGTGCTGCCTGGTGCACACTGCAGTCATGCTTTTCATCCTCTTGCTGTCAGGGATGTCTGCTCTGTGTATGCTGGTTTCAGAATATGCTACTTGAAATAATGGGAGTAGGAAGTAAAAGAAAGGATGGGCAGGGGATGAACAAGGGAGGGAGGATCTCAGGGAATTTACATTTAGATTTACCTATAAAATAGGTTTAAAATAATGAAAAGAAACTCTTCCTCATAAAATTCATACGTAATTGTTGTAGGACCCATTATTAATTTTCCCTTTGGTGATACTGGGCCAATTAATTTTTTTGTGTCCTAATGACTATTTCAGTGTTAGGTGCAGAAGAAGCACTAGGAGGTTCAGGAGATGTCCTGCCTTTCTTCATTTTTTTTGTGCAGCATCTCTGCTTGCTTTATTAGATGGTGTTAAATCTAGTTTCAGGCTCCAGCTTTTCCCTGTTTTCTTCACCCCAGAAAGTAGACAGCAGATCAATTTACTGACCTACCCAGGATCCCTGTGGTTCAAGCACATTAATAGAGAGGAGAGAAGAATTTGAATTTAAAACTTTTTTTTTCCTAGCAATGTATTCTGTGTATCTGAGGAGAAATAGAATTATTTAGCTGTGTTATACCCATTTGATATCATCACTACAAGCTTGCATTATGCCTGGAAGCAAGATTGCCTCTGCATCTTTCACACTGTTTATATCAGTAAAGGATGGAGCATTCTTCTTTAATATTGTGAACACTGGAGAAATAGAATTTGCTGCCTTAATTTCTCAAATAGTTATCTTTGGAAGTTTTTAAATTTATACCACAGAATTTCCACATTGCTCTGCATTAGTTATGCATTTCTTTCAACAAGGAAATAGTAACATTCATTAATCTGGCACAGCCATTCAAACCAAGAAAGTTTTCAGTTTAGTATTCATGTGTGGGACATGGACATGTGTGGGTGATACTCAGTATTAGCTACATGTGAAGGTTTGGTAAGATGTCTCCAAAGAGCTCATAAATAGAGAGAAGTAAATTAACTCACTCTTCCACTGCATATTTTTCATGTTTGAAAATAATTCTGAAACAGAACCTCAAATTCCAATTTCTGTCAGAGAGCAAGGCCTTGAATTTCCCCATCTGAACTTTTCTATTTAATTTAGAAATAATAATTTACTAGATTCTTAATTACTAGTGGCTGTAGCCTGGCAGCACAGAAGTTTCCTGTGATGGAGCACAGTCAAGGAAATTTTGTAGTTCAGCTTTCTCAGCCTTTGAACCACAGCTGGATTTATTTCTGGCCTGAACTTGTCAGGGCCCAGTCTCCTTCTCTTGTGAATAGTGAGTGTTTCTCAGTGAACAAACTGTAACATTTCCATAAGTGGGAAGTTTAGGGTCAGTATATTCACTTTCCCAGCAAGCAGTAAAAAACCCAATACATAGCAGGCATCAAAGTGTCCTCACTGCATGGTACCTTGCTGATACTTATGGCTGAAAATTGGGGCAGATGTGCATGTTTGTACAATGTGCCTTGTGCTCTTTCTGTGTGCTGTGTGAACAGAAATCTTCAAAATCAGTATGTGAAAGACAAAACCTTAGGTTTGCCTTATCTAATTTCAGACACATTGGAAGTTCAAACATTCCAAAGTTGCATGAGGATATTTGGTTCATTTGTGAATTGAGCAGCAGTGCCCTTTGCTGCTCTTGAATGCAGAGTTACCTCATTTGCAGTCAAGGATAGAAAGTAGATTACAACCACTGCACAAAAGCAGTGACTGAATGATGGTGGATCCTGGGTTTTCAGGAAAGTGGGATGCTTGGGGGACTTGCTAGTGGCTAGGTGTATTTGTCCTCACGGAAAATATCTCCTATTTTCAAACAGGAGTTCAAATAGTTCATAGGGATCATAAGAAAAAGAGGTATGAAAAAGGTCGTAATAAAGAAGCATTGGCTGTATCAATTTGTCACATCAAGAGCTGCTGGTTGTTCTGAACAGCCATTCCCCTCACCAGAGTGTTTGGGAGTGCAGTAACCACCCATGGAAACACATCCTACAAAGTATTGCCGGGCTGTGACAGCCCAGCTGAGATCTCTCTCAAAAAAGGAATAAGGTCTTCCTCCAGTCCCTTTGTGTCTCCCAGGCTTGTTCAAATAAACTGGCAGCTGGTGAAATGAAATTATTTTCTGGGAAAAAAATTGTCTGCTGTGCACCAGGCCTCATTTAAGAGTGGTTAAATTTCTATCTATTAAGGCTCTGAATAAAGAGCATCAAGTGTAATACCCAGCAAGGATATTAAATGGAAGTAAGAAAGGATAATGCAGAGAGAAGCTCAAAATACCTGGGTGGTGCTCCCCAGCAGAAAGAGGCATTGAGCTTGTTCCTACAAGGGTGAAAATCTGCCACTGCTGCCTTGCAGAAGCACCAACCATAATGTCCCTGGAAAACTGAGACTGTGAACAGAGCTGTAGCACAGAGCAGTGATGGATTTATTCTCATTTACCCAAGTCTCTGCAGAGCTCCTCCACATAAAATCTGTTTACCTTGTACTCTGTTCCAAGACTACACTTTGTTCCTAATTAAGAAGGTAAATCATAAAACCTAGTTATGAAACCAGTATTTTATGTAACTAAGTATCATACTGGGTAAACATTTATCATTTCAGTTGCTCCTGGCAGAGTGAGCCTGAAATTGCATGGCCCTAATACCCAAGTTTTAATTAAAATGTCTTTGACTTTTTCCCTTGGATGTATTCTTCTCTCTGTGGATATTACAAAATTAAGCAGGTACTGCCACATTTTAATTGTTTATAGGTAATTCATTTGTTTTGATATAGACTAGATGCTCTATCAGCCTAAAGCAACAGTGCAGGAAAATCTAAATGCAATTTAAAAGGAAGTAGTCAGACACTCCATTAGTTGTGTTCTACATTAGGAAAGCTCTGTAAATTGAGGAAATTCTAATTCTACACATACAGGGTCTATTCAGCCTACTATAAACCTGAAAAATACTATATTTTGCTGTCTTATTTTTCCAGGGTTTTTTTTTTTCCTGTTCCCTACAGTGCCAAGAGGATGGGAAAAAGGAGTTGGAAACTGGCAGGGCTTAATTACATTTGTGTTACCAGTGTGTAAGAGCCCAATTAAGAGCAATCATGCTGAACTTTAAAGCATATCTTGTCATCTAAAAAATAAAATGTTCATAAAAGGAGGAAAAAAATCATCTCCATTCAGTAAGTACTTGTGAATATTCTAAGCTTCAGCACAGCCTTTTGTACATGTGTCTTCCTTTGAGCTCCAGAGCTTCTGCTGAGCTTATTTGAAAGTGCCACTGAAAATTTACCTCAGTACAATTATTCTGAATTCAACCTCATTCTTTATAAATGCTAATTCTGAAAGATCCTGTCCTCCTGTTCGTGTCTGTCCTCTTTTACTCTGTCTAAGCTCTGTGGAGCCTATAGCAGCATCTTCCTAAGATTCCTCCAAAGTTGGCTCCTGGGTTGGATGTGGTCAGTCCAGGGGAAACCAGAACAGCACCACAGGTGCCCACTCCCAATGCCTTTTAGCACAGAGATGTGAAATGCAACTGTAAATATTTTGAGGTTTCACCCCTTTCAGGTTGGCACACAGCATATGACTCACTGGCTGCTGCACAGAGCCTGTGGCTGCTGCTGCAGAAAGCAGATGATAGTGTTATTATGCAAAATCACTTCCACCCACCCTCCTGACTCACCAGCACGTCACCAAACAGGATTTGCATCAGTTTCAAAATATATTTACCATTAGCATTCCCACCTCAGCAGATTATTTCTTCCTTCCCCTCCGTGTGTGATGACGACAGCCCGGCCGTGTTTTCCTCTGGGAAGCAGAGCAGGGCTGGAGGCTGCTGCTGCCTGGGTGAGCTCAGCTGGCCTCTCACCTGCAGATGGAGCAGAAATGTTATATTGCAAGGGCTGCCTCTCCATAGAATGACCAAGCCCTTTCCTATGAGATTTCCCTCTTCAGCTTTTTTGTCTCTTAAGATCAGTTCCATTACTTTGTATCTTAAAGAGTTGATTCATCTGCAAAATAACATCAAGTAGCACTGATCTCAGCTTGCTGTGATGTGTCTGTAAACTGTGTCTGTAAAGGGTGACGACTCAAGGGCTGCTTGACTTAAGACAGATTCATTTGCCTCAGTTTGAAATTGTTACACTCTCAAACTCCATAGTCAAACAAACTGCAGTGGGAAGTCTGTTGATTTGAGAAAGGAAAATTAAGACAATCTTCTTTAGGAAAAGTTAGTTATTATCCTGTGGTAAGACACTGCCTCAGTCTTGTGGAAGCACCTGGTGATGATAGTAATTCTAGTAATATAATAATATATTAATAATATAATAATATAGTAATGCATTCTTATTTATTTGAGGAATTCTATTAAATTATGAATTTCATGGTTCTCTGCTCTGGCATACTTTGTGTCTAAACGTGAGTGGACGACATAAAAGTGTCCTTGAATATTTGGGCTTAAATTAAATTGAAATTTGATGGATTTTCAAATCTGAACATGTCAAAATTTGGAAATTTAGCACACTGTGTAATTTAGATACCTACAAAAAGGGAGTATTCCAGCCTTTACATTGCTGGCCAAATAAATATACACATTGTAAGGGATACCATGCCAGCACACCAACTAGGGCATCCATATAAAAGCTAGGATATGTATAAAAGCAAAGAGGTCTATCAGGAAGATCTATCCTGAGAACCATCTTAGCTGCTTTTGAGGGGGTATGGGCTCAGTCAGCCTGAGAACGTTCTCTGATTTTTTGGTTCACCCAGCTGCTCTTTTCAGAAGGTGCTGTGGACCAAAACACTGCAATGAGATTGTTCTCCTTGTCCATTAGGTGTATCCATGCCATCCTTTCAGTGCCCAGGTGCTCATTCAGCATCACTCTGCCCCTGCTGTGCAGCCCAAGCCAGCTGGTGCCAGAGGAGAGAGAGACCAGCAGCTGGGAGGAACCAAGGCTTTGCTCTTTGCACACCTGATGGGTGAGACAAAGCCATGAGCCTGAACCTGCTGTGTCTGGCCACAGCTGGATCCCTGACACAATCCCAGTGCTCTCAATGCTTGGCTGGGTTCACACTTGGCAGCACCTTTGTTTCATGTTCTGTGTGCAACTCACCATAAGGACAGGGAAAAACCTGACAAATTTAAGTAGCTTCAGGATGGTTAAAAAGCAACAGCATAAAAAGGAAAGCAGCTTAGCAAAACAGTGATTTGCAGAGAGCCCCAGGTAAGAACTGCAGCTTGAGGAGGTTGTAGACATCACAGTGTGGAAATGAAGCCTTGGGATTCAGATAGAGATGAGGACATGTAGCCCTGTCTCTGGCCCACTACAGCCCATGGGGATCTAAGGAACAGAGATGCTCAGCTGCTCAGCCAGAGGGATTCAGGCAGATAAGCAAAGCACTGAGAGATGCAGGCAGGGTCCAGATGGATCTGGGCCTCCCACTGGCCCCATGCCTTACCTATCCTTCTACCTTTGATGAGCTTAAAGGTCTTTTCCACCCTAAACAATTCTGTGACTGCCAGCAGATCTCAGCTGCCTTATGGTGTTTGAAAGGCACTGGACACCCCTGGTAAACCAGCCCAGGCTGCTGCTCCTCAGCTTGCCGAGGGTGAGAGCTGGCAGCCAGCTTACACACAGACAGCACCATTTGTACTGTCCAGAGCTGCATTTCACACTTTGCTTAAGCTGCCTTCTGTTTGCTAACCCTGGCTCCTCACATCCTGGTTCCTTTGCCATGTTATGCAAAAAGGTTGGCTACTTCAAAACATATTCCTTTGAGATATTATCCTTTGCCAAAATTTGCTTAAGATAAGACAAGGTGTTAGTAAGTACATAAAAAATTAGTTCTGTAAAGTAGCTGATCCACTTCCAGAGGTTGGTGTGAAATTCACAATTATCTTCAACAACTTGAATTTCATTGTTGTGGAGGACCTTTTGTGGGTTTGTTGGTTTTGGTTTGGGTTTTTTTTGGTGGTTGTTAGTTTGTGGGTTTTTGGTTTTTTGTGGAGGGAGTTTTTGTGGGTTCAATTAGGGGAGGTTTTTTAGTTTTTGTTGTTGGTTTTTGTTTTTGTTTTTTTTTTTTAATTAGGAAATTGTTCAAGAGGAACAATGTATCCACATAGTTATTTTAAACAAAAATGGATTTTATATTATTATTCTGGTTTGACTATCACATTCCTTAGGGTCAGCTGTGTGAAAGCCAATGAGAGATAGAGAGGCCTGAATTAGGAGCCTGAACTGTTCTCCAGCAAAGCAGAACAGGAAAATTATAGCTTTGATTCAGCATTTTGAGTGCAATCCAAGTCTGATAGAAAGTGGCAAGAGATCATTAGCTGAAATGGCAATGGTATGTAACCTGCTCATTTTAACTCCAAGTTTTGAAGCTCTCAAGTTTGAAGTTCTTGAATGAAAATATACTTTTCTATTACAACAGCATTTTCCACAGAGAATCCTTTTCTACATGTCTTAAGTAATACCTTTAAATAAGGCCAGTTTTATATTAACTAAATATTAAAAATTATATATTTATTAAATAGTGAATATTAAAATTTTAATATTTATTTAATATTAACTGTTATAATTTTGTATTTATTAAATGAATAAATATTTAATAAATACAAAACTGATTTTTAATAAGCAGATGTGTTTTTTTAAAAAGAATTTAAAGTTATTTTTACCTAATTATTGTCTCAATATATTTTCCATTAGAAAATATCCTAAAAAATTTGAAACCACTACTTTAAAGCACTAACCACAATAATTTTTAGAAAAATACCAAGATGCAGGAACCATAATCCATTCTGGTATCAGCTGGGCTAATTCTTCCTAAATAGTTTAATTATGGATTTTCCACAGAGTTTGGTCCCACTCAAAACCACCCAGAATATTGGGTTTGAGACTGTTATTTATATTACTAATGAGTGCCACAGCAGTCACAGTGATGAACATGGTGGCAGTAAATCCCTACTTAACATCTACAAAAGACACCCAAGCCATGAGGTGTGTTGGTGTTTCAAGGCTTTAGTGCTGTCCCCTCACAGACACAATTCCAAAAGGTTTGCTTCTTTCATTCAGCTTCATTCTGCAGTGCCATTGGACCACCTCATATCTTCAGAGGAGGAAAAAGTCCTTTGCAAAAGAGCCAGCCAAAGCTCTCTCTGCCAATGCTGGGCAAAGATGTTTTTCTAACCCACAGAATTTCCACAAGGTGAGAAGCCCAGGTGAAGACCAGAGGGAAACTGGATTACAAGCACCTCTAGCTGGTAACAAAGATCCTCATAGATATGCACTTACAAGCATTTTTCTAAATTCTTTTGGAAATTTAGCCACTACAGGTATGTCCCACATTTTTAGAAACTAACCATTTTGGGTGATTTAAGTGGAGAATTCATATTACACCAGTTTGGTATTTGGGAAAAAACTTGCTATTTCCATTTCATTCTGATGAAGTAAAGTTCATAAAAGCTTTATTCTTCAGAGTCATGTACCCCAGTTAAAAATGTCACTGATTTACTCTTTAGCAGAAAATTGTTCATCATAATGATTAATTATGATGAACATAACAATTAATTTCAGATTTTGCTGCCACCAGGAACTAAAATCTGGTGTTTTACAGTTTCTCTGTAAGTGCAGACACACAGACCCTTACAATACTCTGCTGCCACAATAGTTTCATTGCCATAGGGCCAGGATCTATCAGCACAGCAATGGTGTCAGAACTGATCCTTTTCAGATGTGGAAATTCACTCAGCAAGTGCTGCTATGGCATGTTAAGGCAGAGCCTGCCACCTCACACCAGGCTGTGTGCAGGTAACAGCAGTGGCAGAGCAACTGCATCCCACTGGTTCAACATCATTTTAAAGGGAAAATTATCTGCTGGGGTAAGAAAGCAGCCAAAAATACTTACTAGTTTAGAGCAAATGGCAGTAAGAAATTCCTACAGCCTGCATTGCAGACATTCCTCTGTGCACAGATTAGTCATCATGGTCTGAAAAAGTAAATTTTAATTTGGCCTTGCAGTGTCTCTAAAGTTGCTGAGCCCTTCTAAGCCTTCTACCTGAATGCCCAGTGTATCAGGGACAGGCCATCTAAGCCCTGTGGTGCCACAGTGGCACTCACACCTCTCCCACAGCAGTCCAGCCCTGTCACTTGGGGATGAACTCCCTCTGCTGTGTATTTCCTATTGCATCCATCTAAGCTCATGATGCTTGTCTTCAAGTTTTTTGGGTTTTTTTTCTGACACCTATTTAACCCTGAATTAAGTTGAAAGACCACTGACATAGATAACTCTGATCCACAGTTTCACAAGGGATAACTGGAATTTTTATGGATAGTTTGACTCCCAACAGCTGGTGAAAACTGTGTCTTTTCATCTTTATTACTTGCTTTACCATTAATAGCTGAAAATCCATATGTAATTCAATATTTCCAGACCCTGGAGCATAATGAGTAGATTGGCCAAATAATCAGCCTGTCCTTTGCTTCACAGTGTTTTGGGGCACTGATGATTGTCACAGCATGATGGGCCTCAAGGCACATGCTCCAGAGCCTGGTCCAGGCTGGATGAGCCCTTATGAGCAGGTTGCAATCTCTTCAACAGCACACAACACAGTCAACAAATACATTTTGAAACACAACAAATTCTGAAACAGTATTACCCAAGAAAATAGTTTTAGTAATGACCAGAAGCTTTCACAAGGGTGAATGTGGCAAGTTAAGCTGTTGTTTAGCTATGGGAGATAAAGACAAAAATGCATCTGAATTTAGGGCAACCAAGTGGGGACTGCAGGTAATAAATGCTTCTAAGAAAACCAGGATGTTGAGAAGAAAGGAAAAATATCACTTAGCAACATGAAAACATCCAAAACTGCAGCCTCTGATAGTGTGGCAGTTTATAAATAAAGAGGAACAAAGAAAGGGAGTTGCAGAAGGACAGAATTAAGAGATTCAGTGAGGAACATGCAATGACCTGTGACACAGTACTGTAACCAAGGTGATGTGGCAGGGCTGAGACCCTGCTCCTGGCTGCTCTGCTGTGGAAAGCAGGGCCCTTCCAAGTTACTGCCCCAAGTAACCCAGAGTGACACTTCCTACAGTTGCTTTCTCCATCGTGTTTACAGGTGAAGTTTGCTTGAAAACAGCTTTTCTGTTTTCTCTTAGCCAAAGGAGGTACCCAGAAGATGGCAAAACAGGTGGGGTTCAGCTGGACCAGCTGTCAGATCTGCTTTGGATTGATGCTATTGCTCACATAAGGTAGAAATTGGTAAAACAAACACGTGCAAGATAAAGTAACTGTGTTGTGATTCCCACATGTCCCCAGAGACCAGGAATCCCTCCTGAAGAGTCTGAAAGGAAAAGGCAGCCTTCTGCCAGGCTCTAATGGAAGTTATTAAAGCCCTAAACTTTGAATATTTGATTTAAAAATCTAGGTTTGTTGTGGAAAAAAAACCAACTTATTAGCTCAGGAACTACAGGAATATTTTCACACATGGAAAAACTCACAAATCTATTTAAAAAGAGAAGAAGATTAAAAGGTCTGCATTAAAGTTCTACAGCCTTCAGCTGCAGGATCACTCCTGCTGCCATGGGTGTAGAGCAAGATTGAACATTGAAAAAAGAGATGGGAAGAAGATTGGAAGCTGAAGACTTTTGCTTTGATGGAAAATACATGTGATCCCCCAAATGCCTTCATTTAATATTTGGCAAAATAAACAGTACTAGTAAACAGTGTAGCCAAAGAATCTACTTTTAAAATACTGAAATCTCATAGTGTACCTTAAATTAGACAAATACCATTTTAAGTAGCAATTCTGACTCCACCAGAATTCTCTTCCACCATTGGGGCATGGCAATTGCTTCAGGCTCTTCACTTCATGGTGTGCTTGGCACCACATGAATCTTTAGGGAGTGTGGGGAAGCAAAACACAGTTAATTAAGGATAATATTAAAAACTTCCTTGGAACTGTGAGACCACAAGACCATTCACAGACCAAACACTTCAGTTCAAATTCAAATAATTCAGCAAAGGCTTCCTGAGAGCTTTACCCCAGCAGCTATTGGAGAGCAGCTCGAGGTTGCTCTCTAGAGGGCGAAAATACAGTTTTCATTTCTGCAGATGATGCAACCAAAGCCATTTGTCAAGGAGATGTGACAGCACACACCTGGACAGAGTCAGACAGGAGAGATCCTTGATGAGCTACAGAGGACAAAAGCTAAACTCACATTTTCCACATTTTCAGAAGAGTGATAGTGAGGCCAAAACACTACAATAGTGTGCACACTCACACTGCTCTTTGTAACTCTAGTATGAAAGTGCTGCCATCTGTTCAAAGCTGCCTCTCCACCATCTCTTTTTGCCTAATGCAGTTTCTCCTGTAGTTTTCTCAGCTCTGTCCAATGCAGGACTGTCCAAAAGTGTCCACACAGCCACAGCTTCCCAGGCCCCACACCACCATCTCACCCAGTGTCTCAGGGAAATACAGCATTGCAACAACCTACGTACAGGCTCCAAAGAACCTTGGGGAAAGTGATTTCCCACTTCTTTTTATTTTTTTCAGTGAAGTTTCAGGAATACCAGTATTACATTTGTATTTCCCCAGAGCCTACAAAACGTGAGTTTCCTGGTGAAACACAACCCCCAGGCCTCTGCAAGAGGAAACACTCATGGTTTAGTCCGTCCATGATTCTTGCTGTTAATGCCACTGTGCAGAGAATGACTGAGTTCATTTGTTTAGACTAAAGAAACATTAAATGATCCAAGGCAGGGATCCTATCCCCATGAAGTGAAGTGTGATACCATTTGCTTCTGACTCATCTCACCAGTTGTGGTCTTAAAGATATTTAAGTCAGTATAAGAAACTACACACTGTCTGCCTGGAAACAAATACTGCTGGCAAATATTAGAGTCTTTCACTCTAAGAATCCAGTCCTGGTTGGGCGGAAGACAAACCCTGCAATTGTTGACATAAGTGATGGAGTACAATTCAAACATCCCTTCTGCAGTGGGAATTCTGCCAGAACACCACAATTAAAGTACAAAGATATCTGGGAAGAAGTTACTTTCTAAACACTTCTCAGAAACCTCACTGCCTGAACTACATCTAATAGCTCAGCAGATCATAGATACATTTATCTTTCAGAAAGCTTTCAAAATCATCAACATTTTTATGATACTGAATTAATATAGAGGTTTAAATCCTTGAATACTGCAGAGGCCATCACTAACCTCTGCTCAAGAAAATCATTAGTCTCAAGAGCACCTTATCAATGTTTATTCATACTTTTGGGAGGGTGTAAAGAGGGAGCATGATTTCTCAGTGGTCCCCAAACAGAGACACATCTTGTCCTGTCTAAACACAGCACACTTTTACTGCCTGGATGTTTGAATATCAGGAAGACTGCAGAGAGAGGGTTGTGATTTTCAGCCCCTTCCTGGACACAGTCCTGAGCAATCTGTTCTTCCTGACCTGGCTTGAGGAGGCAGGTGATGGCCTTCAGTGGTGCCTGCTAACCTCAACCACTGCCAAGCTGTGGTGTGTCTCCTTAGTGCTGAGGTGGAGGGACCATCACCCTCCTCAAACCATTGGCAGTGCTCTTCCTAAGGTGTGCTGCTGGCCTTCTCCACTACAAGGGTGCATTGCTGCCTCATGCTCAACTTTTTCAAAAGGAGCCCTGGGTCTTTTTTCTGCAAAAATGCTTCCCAGCCAGTTGGCTACCAGTTTGTACTGGTATGTGGCCAGTCTGGTACTCTTCCCCAGAAGTGGGACTTGACATTTCCCTCTGTTGAACTTCATGAAGTTCCCATGTTACAACTTCTGCAGTGTATTGAGGGCCTCTGAACAGGGACCATTTGGCACATGAGCCTCTCCTCCCAGTTTTGTGTCACCAGCAAACTTGGTGAAGGTGCACTACCACATCATTCAGCTCATTAATAAAAATTTGCAAAAATACTGGCCCCAGTATTGAACCCTGGGATATACCAGCAGTAACTAGTGGCTTCTGCATGGACTTTGTGCCACTGATTACAAGCCTTTGGCCCCATAAATTCACCTACTTTTCAGTCCACCTCACCATGCATTTACCTAGTCTGTACTCCATCAGTTTTCCAGTGATGCTACAGGAGACAGCATCAAGGGCCAGGATAAACACACATCTGCTGCTCTGCTCTCATTCACTGACCCAATCATCACATTGCAGAAGTCCATCAGGTCAGTAAGGCATCAGTAACGCACAAGTCCAGGTTGGTTACCCTTAATCACCTTCCTGTCCTTGGCACAGTTTGTTCCTTCATGCTTCCCAGAGGTCGAGGTCAGGCTGCCCAGACAGCAGCTCCCCAGATCCTCTTCTTGCCCTTCTTTAAGAAAGAGTGATGCTTGTTTTCTTCCAACAAGTTTGTGGTGGGTGTTCGCTTAAGTTCACTGAAATCCTCTGCTGCTCTGACCTCAGCTATGGTGATGCTCTCCCACACACCTTCCTGTTCAGTAAGGAATTACTAGGTGCCCTTCTACAAGCTCCTGGCTACCACGTTCCCTCTGCCTCTCCCCAGTTCTCTGCTTGTTATTCTTCCCAGTCCTGGTGTCCTGGAACCCACTACAGGTATTACTTTCTCATGCATTACTAAGTTTTATTTGTCAGCTTCCAAAGGCATCCATCAGCATTAAATTTACTAAGACTAGTGCATTGCTGTTTTAGATACTTCTGCTGTGCAGCAGCTATTTCCCCTTCTCAGACTTTGATCACAGACATGGAAATTGTGACAATCAAGTTATGTCTGCTTTTCCTATTAAGATATAAGTCATCTGTTGTTACTTAATTATAAGAAAGAAAATCCCCATACTCCACACATTCCAGAGTATACTACGTTTTTTATTTCTTCTACAAATTACTCTCTAACCTAATCACTTGGCACGCTCCTTGGAAACAAAATGAAAAATTTCCATTTCTACAGTTTTAACCTTGTTTCATTTGCCAGAAATCTTTGAAGAACCACAGAAATAAAACAAACTGTAAAATGATGTGGATTTGCGGGCTTCTAACTTTTCCCTATAAATCAAATCTAACAGAGACTGACTCCCAGCTCCTGTATCCAAAATATCTCTCTTTACCACTAGAAAGGTCCAATAATCCAGACATCAGCTATTCCAGGCTGGTTACTAATATTTAATACTCTGCAATTTTCCCTGCTTTTAAACAGCAATTTTGAGTCTACTCAGCCACAGGTAATGCCAGACTAGATACATTATTGAAAGGAAATGCACTGGAGGTTGTTTACTTCCCTGTAGCCCACAGAGGGGACCACTATGGAGCAGGAACTGTCCTGCAGCCCAATTAGAAGTGTGTGCCAGAGCACATATCCACACTGTAGACTCTGGAGGACACAAATCAGACCAGATGGACAAGCCCTGAAGGAAACATGACTCAGAGAGGATCTGTGCTAGACTAGGTTTACTCTGAACGACTGCAGCCTGTGGAAGGAGCAATGCTGAAGCAGGGGACACATGTGAGGAGGAAGGTAAAGCAGAGAGCAATCATTTTGAACATATGATCACAACCTCTATCCCCCATACTCCTAAACTGCTGGACAGAATTATAGAGATTAGGAGTAAAGGAGTTAAGCTGAGCCTCAGGGGAAAAAAAAAAAAGGGGGATAAAGCATTTCATTTTTGTCTGCTTCTCATAAACCAAATATTCTTGAACTGGCAATAAACTTCTGCACCTCCAACTTTCCCATCTTCCCCAAGACCAGTCTGTTTTTCCTGTGACAGTAACTGGTAAGCAATGTCTATGTCTTTATCTCAGCTCAGAAGCTTTAACACATTGTTTTGTCCCCTGTCCCATCTAGCAGGAGTAGTGAGACAGCAGCTGGTGGGTTACTGGCTACCAGCCAGGGTCAACCCCCCACAGTATCCAATGAGAATTTCCCACATCCAAACTTGCATCCTTTGCCTCTCCTTATTGCCACGTACCTGAGAAGTGCCCAGGCACATCAGAAGGCTCCATCTTCTCTGTATCCTCTATTCAGGCAGTTGTAAATATCAGTAAACTCTGCTCTTTGCTTTTCCCATCTCTTCCCCAGCATGGAGACACACTATTCTCCCAGTCACAGTGCCACATGCTGCACCTCCCTGAAAAGCCTGGGTAGTTTCCACTGGACTTTCTCCATTGTGGTACTTCATTTTCTTGCATTATAGAGCCCACACATGACTTTACAACTGGGGAAGGATGGTTACCCTCTTGCTAAGGGCCATCCCAGGAGATGGCTGGGCACAAGCACAAGTTTCCCATGAGCAATCCTAGCTCCTTCTTTGCAGTGTTGCTTTCTGGCTAGTCCACACCCAGCCCAGACTGGGGCATAAGAGTTATTTGTCCCCCAGCACTGGACTTGGCAATTCTCCTTGCTGAACTCCATGCAGTTCCTGTCAGCCTATTTCTCCAGCATTTCCACATCTCTCTGTTTTTCAGCATATTGACTGCTACACTCACTTTGGATGGTGGTGTCATTCTATGATACACCTGCCCTTTGCTTCCATTAATTTCAGAAAGATCTGAGGCTGACTGAGCAGGCACCAGTATCTTGAACAGGGTGAAATATGCAGTGAAGCATTTCATACAATACATACTGGAAACCTAAGCCCTTACCCACACTTGTTTGTAGAACAAACCTTGAAAACAAAATCAAAAGAGAACTAAGGTGAAGAACAGAGGCAACAGTTTAGCCTGATTCCTCCTGTGATAGAGAAACAGGACAAAAAAACCCTCTTTACCTTTAAGCAGTGTGTGTATTATAGTGGGCTCAGAACCAAGAAAAGACCTTTGTGTGTAGCAGTAACAAAAGGCAGTGGAACAGGCAGAGCTGGGTGATAAAAAAGAACCTCTTCCACTTGGGCACACTTTAACAACCTGGACAACACAGTAAACAGCTGTTATCTTCTGTAAGGAAATGAGAAGTGGGAGAACCAGAAATGTGACCATAACATGACATCTGATCTCACTATTTCCCTTTTTGTCTATAAAAATGGGAAGAAAAGCAAATATAAATTTACACAGCAAATATTTTCACAAACACCAAACCCCATCAAAATTAGTAGCTAGATGCAACTCTTGAACTCAAAAGTTGGACTTCCCTTTTAATAATTAGAGATATCAATGTAGGCTTACAAAGTTAGCCAATCCCTCAAAGGTGCTGCTGGGTTATGATTATAGATCCCACAGCTGATCCCAAAACTCTGTACTACTTGGAGCCATAGCACTGATATTTTCAGTTAGGGACTAAATGAGAAAAGAATACAGTGGTTACAGTACTTCAAATAGCAATTTTGACAAATTAGCACTCCTCCAGTCTCACTCTTGATTCAAATCAGTTTTAAACAGTACTGCAGCATTTACATATTAAGCTACTCAGATAGAATAATTGTAATAGCTGCTACTGAAATAAACAATTCCTCTTTATCTACATTAAAAAGAAGCCATCATATTCCCTGTATGGTAGAACAGATGTTGCAAAAATAAAGTGAATATCTAATAGCACAGAATTCAAAGCCATAAAATAGTCAAGCTTCAGCTGACTGAAAAGAACAAAGAATTGTCAAAATCCCAGCTCAACCTAGCTTGTTATTATCCCAGCTTGCCACCATCTTCCCAAGAATGGTCTCACATCTTTTCTTTAGTCACAAAGATATAAACACGAAAAACATTCATACATATGTGTGGTGGCCAAACAACATACTTGAGCCTTTCTGCACAAAGCAAAATTAATTCTTGCCTCCCTTAAAAGTACTTGGGCTGAAGTGAGTTGCATTTCTGTACCAGTGCATGCAGGATGCAGCACTATTAAAGACTTAACACATTGCTTCAGTTTAGACACAAGTATCAGCAATTTTACATGGTACAAGAAAGTGACACATTTGCACAGGTATGTTTATTTTCCCTGTGTTTACAGTGCATCAATTGTAATTTTAAACCATTCATAAAGCACGATTTCATACCAATTTTACATACTTTACATCACAGTTCAACAATGTTAACACAGTTTTATCTACTAAATCAAGTGAACAAAATGGCCATGAACATTTACACTAGTCTTCTGTAAACAAGTTTTTTTATAAACAACAGTAAATGGAATTAACACAGACCACCATATGAAAGAGGGATAAGCTTTTCCTTAAATAAATCACTCTGTTTATAAATACTTCAATTCTCTCAATATACATTTACAGACATAGTCGATTAAAAGCTGGTTGCCTACACTGTTCTTTAAAAATAAAATGTCTAGAGATGGACCACGGTGTGTTCAATTCACCTAACATAAGAAGCAAGCATATGATTAGTAGAATGTTAAAAGTATTATTATACTTCAACCTCACTTCTGTTTGTTTACACCAACACTGAGAAGATTGTCATGTTAGGGAACTTTTACTTGAATTCCAGCAAATTACAATCGATCTTGTAGTACACATATGGGTAGTACTCCTGTTGGCTGAGGTTTAAACCTGGAATATCCATAGTTGCCTGCAAATAAAGTGTTGAAACCAGTTATACTCTTACAGTTCAGACTACTATTAAAAAGTACATGAAATATTCATATGGTTTAGAAGCAAATAAGCCAGGTAAGACTTCAAGCTGAAATTTTCATGTTCAAGTGACTGTTAAATACAGGTAAAGCTAGAACTTTGACAAATGACTAACAATACTTTTCAAAAGTCAATACAAAGCGCTTTTTCACAATCTAAGTAGTTCTGTATCAATAATTCACATCCATTGCTATATTAAACACACCATCAAACACTGTCAGCTTCTAATAAGAATGTTATAGGGCACTGAATGATCCAGGAAGTTACATAAGTTCAGCATCTTTAATTTCCACCTAAATCGTTTCACATCCTCATTCCACAAAAGGCCTGGAAACGCATTACATTCAATATAATGTTAAGAATCTTTTTTAATTCAGCTAAACTCATGTCATCTTTAGTTAACCTCTAACTATGAAAATCACTGCTTTTCAATACAGAGCAGATTAGTAGAATTAGCCTCCCAAGAAACCAGTTTTACACATGAAAAGGAAACCTTTACAGATGGAAAGGCTAATTCCATTTTGACAATGATTCAGCCTTCTTCAGCAGAGGGCTGCTATGCTAACTTGAAGTCTGTATCTTTCCATCAGTAGTAGAAAAGAATGCATTAAGAAGAAAATACACGTGACTTTTGAACCAGACAGCTCTTCAAATATATTGGTTGCAACTTTAAATACCATCTGCCTTGCAAAAGTGTAAAACACAAGCAGCATTTTTTTAAGGAGACAAAATTCTCCTTAAAAATGTACTGTGAGAAAATGAAGAATATGGAGAGATATAGCCTTTTAATGATGCCAGTAGACTTTCTGCTTTGCTTAAACACACTAGTAGCAGTTAAAAAGTACTTACATCAATGATAGCTGCTGCACTGCTGTCAAGATGTTTGTATAAGTCATACAGAACTTCCCTCAGTTTCTTCATTGTTTTCTTATTAGGCTGAAGAAGCATAGCCTGGAAGTTAACTGGCAAACCATACCTGAGGAAGTAAAGTAGAAAACTATGGAAATGCTGAAATAATCCTTCTTTCACAATTCAAAGCAGAATTTCATTTTGAGAATGAATCCTATTGCTGAAGAGGAAATTCTGCTCATTTCCATTTTTGCAAAACCATTCTGTGTCTTCATAGGGCATCAAAAAAGTAGAATTGAAAAGTAGAATTTCAAGTTCAAAATAACAAAACAGAAGCCTAAATATTTAAAAATATATATTTTTAAATCCTTGAGTATTTAGCATAATTCTCAATGTTACCTGAACAGTCAGACTAAATTTTTTTATTAGTTTACTTTGCATATGACACTTGGTGAACAATGTTGTTTCCACTTAATCCTTTCTAGGACTGTGGAAACAGCTGCCAACATTCCAATCAAGTTCAGCTTTCTTCTTTACTCAAGTTTTGTCTTCACAATAAGGCTACAGCAGCATGAATGCACGTCCATATGATTTATTTTTTCTGTTCTTCTTCATTATGACAACCTATCCAAAAGGCTAAAAATGCCTTGTCCTTTGATGACCACAGTAAGAATAGTCTTCAATTATAAAAAATAAAGATCCTTTCTTTGCAGAACAACTACACCTGCACTTGATTAGTAACAACACTTGTAGATAGTATGAAGAAAAAAACCAGATAAATTTTCTAGTTAGAATATTGAGTGGTTTAATACTGAAAAGTTTAGACTACAAAAGGCATGTCTTAAAGAAAAAGCATGTATTTCATAATACCAAACCATGTTACTGGAAGCCCAAATAGCTTTTATTCTAAACTATTCAAGTTGTCATTTAAATATAATATGTAGTTACTTCTTGTTACAAGCAACTCATAAAGTAACTGAAAAATCAGCAAATACATCTCCCTGCCACATACAGAGTATCTGTAACTCCTAAAGGGATAGGGAAGACTACCTAGGGGAAGATACACAATTATCTACCTCAAATATTTCACAACTGGCAACAAGTATTGTCTATTGCCACCAGCTATTCTTACAGCCCTACTTTTTGCTCCCTCCTTCCCAGAAGAGCAGCATTCACATGCTTCAGTTTGGTAAACCCAAGCTAGATGTAAATTCTTATCAAGTCTAGGAAGAAAATCTATTCAAATTTGCCTCATTACCTTAAAACAGATTCAACAAAAACTCGTAATGCTTTGACATGAATCCATGCAATAAAAGCTTCACTGAAATTAACTTTCAGCCACCGAACCAGAGGCCCCTGTGAAAGAGAAGAGGGCAAAAAAAATAAGCTATTCAAACATCAGAAAAAGACTCAGCCCATTATGCATGTTTGAGCAAATACTCAATATCTGTACCATGATAATAAAAGACAAGTTAAAGACAGAGTTCACTATGGACATAATGGCTCAAGAGTGTTTTGATACAAAGTAAAGAGACATTTAATGAGACATCCCATTGTCTCTTCAGTTCCCCATCTCAGCTGTCATGAACTAACTATATTAAAGATCCTTTTAGTAATATCTGATTACGTAATTCAAACACTTGTCTATTTTCAAACTTCAAACATTATGAGCTGTACTACCAGCCCTTGGTTCAATGCAGTGAGGAGCACTTGTGCTGCAGGAAATTCAATTATACTGGAGCAGATTAGCTGGGTGGCAGGCTGGCTACATCATGGCATCCTTACAATGCTTTCTCTGTATCACAACTTCATGACATTTTTATGTAGCAATAACAAGCCTTAGATGTCTCACATTTCTAAAATAACCAGTTTATTAAGACTTACAAACTGTTTCTTCTTGTCAGTTGACAGTCTATTCATCTCTTCTTTATCGGCTTTCATCTCTTCTTCATTGTACTGGAAGTCACGGACCATAAATCTGCATTTGGAAGTGAACAAAATCAAAAATGCCTATTTAGAGATCCTTCAAAGTGTAAGAGACAGAATGCACAAAAAATAAATCTTACTTATATTCTCTGGCTTTGTGCTTGAAGTCATCCACTGCCTTCCTGAACAAGGTGACATTACAAAGGTAGCTGTCTTGGTCCTCAAAGAGTACACTACACAGAAAGAAAACAAACCAAGTGTCAGAATTCATCAGGCTCAAATTAGCACAGATCAGCCACACAGTACCACATGCTGTACTTTACTGCTACAAGGCAAGACATAAATGTAGATAATTATACAGGATTTAGTTCCCAAGTTAAGCACCACATACAGAACATAACTGACTGCTCTTAATTACTCCCTTCCAGAAATGATGGCAGCTTACAGTTCACATTCAGAGACTTCATCATACAAAACCACTTCATACAATATTCATTCAAATTAAAAACTATTTAGCAAAAAAAGCAACTGAAGCTGGTTTAGTACTGAAACATTGGGACTACAGATTCATTAGAAATGTGTGTTTTAAAGAAAAATAAAATGGATATAAAATAGAAAAGTACACAAATTAAAAATATACAGGTTGGCAAAAGAAAATGTTTCCTAGGCTGTAAAGATGACCCCTAGATTTACTGTTTTATACTTAAAAATCATATTGCTTATCTTTATGCTTTACCTTAGGAAAAAAAAGCTTGAACAGATTTAGACTGCTCCTCATATGTCATACTTGTCTTCAACACAAACAATATCCAACAGCCTTTTCTTCAGCTAGCCCTAGGCCATGGTTTCCCAATAATTAAATAAGAACTACTAACAGGTCTTCCAAATGTGAAGCTATCCAGAGCAAGTTCAGATTTTTTAAACAGGCACAGAAGTGGTAATATCAGATTTGCCTAACCAAAACCTCAGTCTTTCAGTTGAAATTAACCACAAACCCATGCTTTGTGCTACATGTGGATTTTATCTTTGATGTGATTACAAAGTTGCTAAAGTGGTTTAATCTTGCCCACCACAGCACCTAGCACCAGCTTGATACCAAAGACACAAAGAGACAAGCTACCTTTCTTTGTACACAACAAACCATTTACACTTCCAGTCCTCCATCCTTTGGAAGTTCTCAAAGAGTTCATACAGCTTGTTTCAATTCCTGTGAATACAGACCTAAAGCTTACAGGCCAGCAGCCAGTATTTATTGCTTATCTCCATCACACTCCAGCTAGAAGCTGAATATATCTGACCAGAACTAGATTCACTTTTTGGTTCTCTCACTCTGCTCACATAAGTTTGACAACTTTGTTAACCCTAGAGTTCATTTGAATCTTTCCTCATTTTCCCAATTTTATCAGAAAAATCTATAAAGCTAGACATATTGACAAGTTTTTGACCAATCTTTAAAATTCAAAGTCTTTCTAGATAAAGCTGAAACAGAGCACATACGAGATTTAGCATTTAACAGCTTACTTGCTGGAACGTGGTACAACCATCTCTGCTAGTGTTTCATACTGCTTAACCCAGTCATTGTAATTTAACCTAGAAAATACACAGATTATTGTTAGACTTAATCTGAGATTAATGGATCAAGTTTTTTCTTAAAGGTAAAAATATTTAACCATAACATCTTCCATCTCAGGTATAGGTTGTCAGAAATAAGCAAGACTCAAGAAACTCTCAGGTCTCTTCATGCTGTTTTTATAATTATTGATAAACTATAGTGATAGCAAAAGTAACATATTTTCAGTCTTCATGTCAGTTTACAAGTGCAACATTTTTTAAATCAAGAACTATGAAATTGAATCATCATTAAGTACAGATCTCAGGGGACCAAATGGAATATTAACTAAGGTTAATCAGAAATTCCTCATGCAACTCTGCTTTTTGAGCAGAGGAATACTTCTTCCACAATTATATACAGGTTCCCTAGAGTCCTGCACTTGCCTGAAGGACTGGGAATTTTGGAAGACCTGCTTTTCTGTGGATGGTTGTGAAGAGGTTCCATCCTTTCAACAGCAAAAACAAGTCAAAGAAAGATAACAGCTGAGATATTCTAACCATCTGCTTTCTGCTAAAGCCACTACAAAACTGTTTTTCCTTCACCAGAGTTTGACATGTGACAGACTCTAATGGCTCCTGTAGCAAAGAGAGCCACTGGACTTCTCATAAATTAGAAGCTCTCTTTGCTTGCAACTATAGAAAGAGAGTCAAGGGCCATTTTCTTATTTTACAGCAGTTTTGAGGCATCTGTATCACTTTCCTTGGCCAGGGGAAAACATGAGGTTTCTGTTGTTCAAACATTTCAAATAAGAACAGCCTGTTCCCCCAGCAAGCCTTTGACACCACATAAGCAGGGTTCCAATGGCAGAGACTTAGGTAAGTTAAAAAAAACAAAAACAAAAACATGCATAGCAAAGCAGTAAAGGGTTCACTTATTAAATGGTGAAAGTTGCATAGTCCTAACCAGGATAATGTAATGATTAAGCCTTCTAATGTAAAACAAGTCATGTTTTTACTCAGCACTTATTTTTATAAGGACTGGAGAATGAGAGCCATGGCAAACACTGGATAAGACATAAATCTAATCTCCAGTTTCTTCAAGAAATTCATGAGCACTGAGCAGTCCTTACGAGGAGTTTTTGTGAACAAAGGAATGCAGGCACAGACGCTCACTGATCCCTCCTGAGCATCTTAACAGTTCTGTTTGCTCATCCAGGAAAACCCCAAGTAAATTCAGATGTCATTCTTACAGTATTATAGGGTTGTAAGATCTGCTATTTGATTAATATTTCTTATTGTATTCTGCTCTTGGATGAATAAACTTACTTCGGCACAATCACTAATAACGTGACCAAATATTCTGAATCAAGTACAAAGTCCTCTTTCTTTACAATATCAGCAAGACTTCTGGTTAGCAAGCTTCCCCTGCAGAGAAACAACAACAGGCAGAACAATTACATGTTTAAGAACTGAATTTGTCTGGAAAACAGTTTCCAGTGCTTGATAATATAGCATTCTCAAAAATACATTTTACCAACACAATTGCTATTAGCAGAGCAAACAAAATGTCCTTATATGCATTTTATATCTCACTGTCCAAAGTCACTAAAGTTTTTATCAGTAGCTCCACTGCTGTGCGTCACTTCCATATCCCAAATACGTCACACACTTAAGTGGCCAACTTTTCTTTTTAGAAGTAATTTAGAACCTCAATGACCACTAAAACCATTAACTGTGGACTCTAGTACATGGAGCCTCAGAGTTATAACTAACCTAGTACAGATCAACTTACAGAACACCAATAAAAACTTAAAGCAGTGTATTTCTCATATTCATAAGAGACCAAGAATGCCCATAGATATTAACGGCCTTCAGCTGACAAAGTGCCATGGCTCAGCACAGAACTTGTCTCACTCCTGAAACAGCTTGTCACATATTGTCATTGGCATGACACATGGTTCTGAATCAGCCAGAAGGCTTGTGCCAGCCACTGTAATGGCAGGCTTCAGGCACACTCATCAACCACATTTGCACAGAAGAACTACTGTACCTCAACTGTACTTCAGATAATCATCACATGTACATGACAAGACAATACACAGTCCTTGTTTAATTTATTATCTGCCTGTACAACAGCTGTCTCTGCTGGTAAATTCTAAGGGAAGAAAACCAGCTGGAGTGAAGGAAAGACTTTCTTATTTAGACAAGATACCTAAATAGCAGTGTTACACACCACTTACAGCAAGCTCCTCTCAAAAGTTCCAGCAATTTATGCTATTTTCACATGCTTTTGTGATTTCTCAATTGCTTTTCAGTCATAAGTATATTAATACCAACAAGACAGTTGCTCTTCAAGATTGATGAAACATCTCAAAAATACATTAAGCTTAGAGCCTATATCACTCTACATTTTATTAAGTTTTCATGCTTAGATAATGTTCCTGAGCTACATTATCAAAAAAAGAAAATAGAACTTACGCATTCTTTCTTTCCAAATTCTGAAGATTCCCTTTCAGATTATTGTATGCTGAGGCTCTTGCTTTTAGATCATTGTCAATCTGGTTTACTCCCTGAAAAATGAAAAGAAAAGGAACTGTGTCTAAAGAACTAGAATAGAACCTATGTGCAGCTTGCCACTGCTGCTCAAATAAACCTGAAGGATGGATTTGAGAAGGATGGCCTCATTAGCATGATTACCAAAAATGATTAATTCCCAGCTAGATAACTTGGCAGTAAGAGGAAGAATACAAAACAAATTAAGCACTTTAGTACATCTTAAACTGCCAACCATACTCATATCAGCATATACCCTATCCAAGGAAGTGTTTTAAAATCAGTGCACTCAGTAACAGCTGGGTAACTGAAAGAATGTGGCACAGTGTCTGGCACTATAATGCTGCCTACTGCCTCCTTCACTGCCTCCTCATTGTAGTACATGAAGGTACAAATATGAAAAAGTTCCTGAACACTGTCAAGAGACTCTCCCTTTAGTTTGGACTTAGACCACTGACAAAACAAAATTGTTTGCACAAAACACTTCGGCTTGGAGATCGAGATATGATTTTGTTTCCACAAAATAAATCTCTCTTAAAAGCAAGTCACTTAATTAAATAATGACCTTGTTTATGGTAACACCTAAGTTGGATTGTCTGTAGCAGGAAGTTATGAAAAGCCTGAATATTGTAAGTTTCATGTGGCAACACACTAACAGCTTGTACCTTTACAGATACAGAAATCCTTTAGACAAAATACTCTGAAAATGACAAAATTAAACAGATGAGTACTTAAGGCTATTTAAATCCTTTGACTGATATAACCTTTAGCAAAGCAGCATGCAGAACATTTCAGCAGGTGTCACACAAGGCATATACTATCATGAAAGCTTTTTAATACTACAAGAAGTAACACCAGCACCTCTTTTTTACATCTAGAAGACAGCATAACAGGAAAATTAATCAGAAGATATTAAGCTAGTACCTTTGTGCATTTCAGCTCTTCCCCAGACTGACAACCCTCAGCCTTTTCCAAGGATCAAGACTTTCAACAACAGTCTAACTCTGCGTTATTAATGACAAAACCCAAAAACCTTCAATACCAAACACTGCCTTTACAAACCAGTTCCATTCAGCATTGACAATACTCTATTGCTCTCATTTGTAGAGTCTGTAGTCTTTTAAAAGATGACTGCTTAGAGTAAAAACTGTTACTGATGCACTGACTGAAGTTTATTGTAAAAAACAAGCAGCTTTGCTTCCTACTGAATGTTAGAGAATACAGAACCACAAACCCCAACTCCACAACAGAGCTGCTGAAAATAAATGTTTGTAAAATTACCAAATAAAGCAATAATGCAAACTTCCTTCTCCGAGTAAAACTGGTGAATAACTCACAAAAGTCATTGCAAAAGGAGGCAGACTCATGGTATTTCTAAAGAAAGTGCCAGTCTAACATAGTGAGCCTATTTCTACACAGACCAATCCCAGACTTAAACCACTTAGGCAGTCATTGGCAATATGTGAGTGTCTTGTAGCCATACAACCATGCAGTTGCACTTCAATGCATGCCTGGGTTGCTGAAAAGGTGGGACTGGGGCACTAAAGACATTCAGGTTGTCTCCTTGCATAAGCCTGATGATTAATTTCAAATTGAAAGAATGACTTGATTAAGCGACAGCTTTCACATAGCACAGATACTGTCTCCAAAGCTTCTCTAGTGACACTAGGGTTACAAAACTCCTGGAAGTTAAAACCTGAAAAAACCTGATGGGTAGTTTCAGCAGATATAATTTTATTTTAAATGTTTCTAACAGTGCTGTAATTTCTTCTCAACTGACAAACCCCCCATTGCAATTGCCATTACTCACTTTGACAGATATCAGAATCTGCTGCTTGAGTGAGTGAGGATGATATAAAACCATAGTAATTTATGATATGACAAGCTTTTCACATTATTTAACATCAACATGTCAGGAGGCTTCACAGACTTTAATTAATGTAGCCCTATCAATTTTCCTGTATCTTCACTCTGGCACATGATTACATGATGATTTTATCATTGTCAGGACTCTTTCTGCCTTGGGACAAAACTCCTTCAACTCCTGTGATATGATCTCCTAGGGGTCATTTCTATAAGAGCATAAGACATCTTCAGTCATTTTCCTTCTCTTCTCTACTTTATGGACACACATCTACAGCACACAGTTGAAAATATTTTATAAACTATTTGAAATCAGATTTATGACACAGGTGTCCTGAAGCTGTCCCTGTGGAATACAAACACAACTAAACATGAAGACAAATGGCAAACCCCAACAGGATGACTCAGGCTGAACTCCAGCAGACCTGTTTCTCTGCATTTACTATCCAACCTAATAGGTCAATGAGGTCCCTAAAGTAGATAAAAATCTAAGACAGTTTAAGTGCAGGTTCCAGAGTACAACTTTGTTAAAGCAGATTATTTATCTAGCACTCCAGGACACAATAACATAAATCTTTGATCATTTTCAATAAAGAACATATCTCTTCATGTCCTTTGTTTCTTTTTCAACAAATTTAATTTCTGCAAAAACAACTGCTGTACTACAACAGCTGTAAAAAGTTCAGTGCTTCATTTTGGTACCTTCTTCTGAAGAAACAAATATTATGTACTAGCACCATATATTAAGTTTCTTATTTTATATCTGTGAGATATTTTTAATCTGCAAATCTTCAGATCTGTAAGACAGCAAATCATCCTTCAACAAAAAGCCATACTGCAGATGTTTTTCAGGAATACTTACTAAATGTAGTTTGTGAAATAAATTCAAGATACAGTGGTAGTCCCAAAGAAAATATCAAAAATGAAAGTACTAATTGCATTGTCAGTCAGCTTTGTAGCATGTATTAAGATTTTCTAATCTCCACAACAAAAATTAACGTCATAGTTTCAGTAAGCTGCAGTTATAGCAAAGCACAAGTCTGCCAGCACCCACATCCCAACTCCACTATAGTCCCTACACATCCATCACCAAAGACTACCTCTATAGGTACCCAGAACAGGCTCTTTTTTTCAAGTTATGTATTTCCAGTTAGTAATACAGGCAGTTCCAAGAGCCAGTCTGCAGATTACAGAAAAAAGGGAAGGTGAAAAAAAAACAACCTGAAGAGGCTGGGAAAATCTTAAAGTAAGGATTGCCTACAGAGAACTCTCTCACTGCCTAAATCAGCCAGTCACTGCTGAGGACCCTGTACAGGCTCACAAGCAAGTACAATGCAAATTAAACCCTCTGTGTATGGAACACTTTGCCAAAGTAAAGATGAGGAAAATGCATGACAACTCTCAAATGAGTTTCCTTTACATCTAACAATAAAGGCTTATTTGTCCCCTCACAACTGAATGTCATGGCTTTCAGAATGTAAATAAGTTCCCTGGTTCACTGCTAACAGCCCACAAGGTTTAAGAACATCAGACAAACAATATGCTAGTACAGCAAAACTGAAATGTGAAATCATTTCCTGGCTACTTACCTGTTAGCTCAGTGATCCTAGGAAACAAAAATCAGCAAAGACAGCATGATGGCCTTTCAGGGAGCACTCTCCAAATCCTGGCCACATCCTAATGTATTTCTGTGGTTACTGTCTGGTACAAAGTTCACTACTACTGTTAGCTGACTAAAACAGACAAATTGCTTTGAGAATAAGTTTTGTGCATAAATATCTCAAGTTCAAGTTTTTAAGAAGTTTTATAAAACAAGTTATCTTACCTTTGCAATAATTTCTGAAATATTCTTCAAGGATTGCTTGATTGGGTATTTGGCCATATCCCATTGGAACCTTGTTATATAGGTGACCAAGTCAACTAAAATTTTAAAGAACTTTGTTAAGATTGACAATAAAAAGACTACTGTTGAATATTTTATGTAGAGCTGCTGTAACAGAAGAGAACTGTAACAGACTGGACCTTTCTATCTGTTGACCCCACTGCTTAAGAAATTTGAAAATAAATAAGTTGTAAATCATCCATGACCTCTGCCTCCACCTCTGTAGACCATAAATAACATTTACTACCAAGTCAAGGATGGTTGGAGAACTACAGACAAGAGCAACTACTTTTTGGCCTCTGTGAAAAAC